>NC_137032.1:8351974-8369474 GCF_032717465.1 Coenobita brevimanus
GTGGGTAAGATTGCAAGTAGGACAAGGGATGTGTGTGTGTGTGTGTGTGTGTGTGTGTGTGTGTGTGTGTGTGTGTGTGTGTGCACAATAACAATCAAGTATATTGAAAAAAGAGTTCTGGGCAAATGTATAAGTGAGCATGAAAAAGTTTGATAGGGGTTAGAAAGTGTTTTTGATTGAAGATATGAATGGAAAAGTAGGGAATGTGAAGGTGTATGGAGTAGTTGGTGAGTGGGGAGTGCCTACAAAAGTGGATGAGAATGGCAATGTTCTAGTGGACATCGATGCAGGGAAGGGGGTGGGGATAGGCAATACCCTCTTTAGGCACAAAACGATCCACATATGGTGAGTGATGAGAAGGGTGGGTGGTGAACTGAATGAATGGAAGGCAATGACTATCTGTGTGTAAATGACAGAAGGAGAAAAAGTGTAATGAATGCAAGAGCATACGGAGGTTGAGGGAGTGGACTTTCTGACCATCACTTGGTGGTGGTGAAAGTCAAGGTTCAAATGCAATGGAGGAATAGGAGGGAGGGACAAGAGGAAGTAGTTCATACAAGGAGGGTAGAAATGTTGCAAGAAGATGGAAAAATAGGCAGAATATAAGCGAGGAGTGGAGGAGCGATTGGGTAAATATGATCTAGAGCAGATGGGAGATGTGGAAGATGTGTGCAAGATGTTCACAGAAGAAAACTGTGCAGCATGTGAGGTGCTGTGTGTGTTAAGAGAAGACGAAAGGAGGTGCAAGGAACAGCGTGGTGGAATGATGAGGTGAGACAAATTGTGGCGCAAAAAGAAAAAAGCATCCAGTTAGTGGATGGGAAGCAGGGGCGTGGAGGATGTTGAGAGGCGGAAGAGAGAATTATATGCAGAAAGGAAGAGAGATGTGAAAGGATTGGTAAGAGAGAGAAAGAAGAGAGTAGACGAGGAATTTGAAAGGAATTTGAGTGTAAAAGTGGAGGGAATGTAAGAAAATGTTCTGGAACGGTGTAAAAGAGACTTATCTATCTATATACCTAGAGGCTGCTTCCCCCAAGGAAAGGGAGGTAGCCGAGACAGGACGACACACTCTCCCATTTACTCATCCATTTAAACATATTCATTCACAAAGAGACTTATACAGGGTGATAATGCGGTTAGTCAGGGAGTTAAAGAATAATAATGGTAGATTGCTCGTGGATAAGGGAAATAAGTGAGCAGATGGGAGAGAACACTGTAAGAGGACTGTTAAAAATAGATAATGAATGTAATGCGAGTATAGAAGTAGCTGGGAAATGACTGGGAGAAGTAGGGATGTGAGAAAAGAGTATGAAATTAGTAGGATGGAGGAAATAGTGGATGCAATGAAGAAAGTCAAAATGGGGAAGGCCCCAGGAACTGATGAAGTGCGGTGAAATGATGAACCATGAGGGGAGAGGTAGTAGTAGAATGGGTATGGAGGATATGCAGATTGGCATGGGAGGAACGTAGAGCCCCGGAGGATTGGAATTCAGGTATTATTATTCCCCTGTAGGAAAGGAAAGGGGGAAAACGAAGTGTGTGGTAATCAACAGGGCACTTCTTGTCTTCTTAGTGTAATAGGATATTGACAGAGTTAAGAAAACAGAGGAATTAGTTGGAGAAAAACAGGAGGTTTTAGGAAGGGAAGCAGTTGTGTAGATCAGATATTCATCCTTAGGTCTTTGCTGAAAAGTCTGTAGCGAAGGGAAAGAAGTTGTATGAGGCCTTCATGGCTTTGGAGAAAGCATATGACAGGGTGGACAGACAAGGAATGTGGAAAATATTGGGAATATATGGAGTAAATAGGAAGTTGTTGAATGACGTGAGGAGTATGTATCAGGGTGCTAAGGCTGCAGTGCGGGTGGACAGTAAACTAAGTGAATTTTTCTATTTGAAGGTTGGTTTGAAACATGGATGTCATGTCCCCATGGTTTTCAATCAGTATATGGATGGGGTTATAAAAGAGACAAAGGTAGGGCAACAGATGTTGGAGTGGTCCTAATGAGAGAGGATAGCGTTTGGAAACTCCCTGTACTGTTGTTTGCAGATACTGTGTTGTTAAATGAAAGGGAACTGTAAGGTTTGGTGAATGAGTTTGGAAGAGTGTGTAAGAAATGGAATCTAAAGATCAGTGTAGGAAAGAGTAAAGTTATGGTCATCGAAAGAAATGAAGTCAATGGATGGACAGTGAAGTTGGATGATGAGGAAATGGAAAATGTGAGTGGGTTTAAGTATCTGGGTAGTGTGATGAGTTGAGGAGACCGGGTCTAGTTGTTACACGTCCAGGTTGTTACTCGCTCAATAACTCCATAATTAGTCTATAGATGAGGGAGTGGTCGTTGCCATGTTATGCAGCATTCATGCAAAGGTAAAGCCTGAAGTGACAACTTGAAGGTGTTGCTTGAGTACGAGCTAAGGGAAAAAAATAGATTTTTTAACTGTCTATTTATTTTCCCATGTTCAAAGTTATTTTGCCATATGAGTCACCTGGTGTGTGGATCCATATATGTGAAAAGGCTATGAAATTAGCAAAGGTTTATGGTGGTGGCGTTATTTTATAAATATAAAATGGCCAGGTGTACAGAACACCAGTGTTGGGTTTTGTTGTTATGGGTTAGTTTTTACAGTATCAATTAACCCCATTCGAGAACAACTGTACTAAATTATGCCAATATTCTCAGGTAATCACTTCAACCATGCCTGGAATTACCCATGGAAAACAGACTGTCATGGAGGCAGCAGTCAAACGAGTTATGGAAAATAATCATATAAAATGTTGCAGATCAGTACAGTGTAATGTAAAAGTAATATAGCGGATAATGAACTGTATTGGTAAAGGTAATATTTATGTTAATCTAGGCGGTGTCTGTGTTTATCTATCAGTTTATCTGTCAGTCTATCATCTATCTCTCTATCTATTTACCTAATATATCTAACTATATCTATCTGTCTGTCTCAAACTATCAATTTATTCCTTGATCTGTATATCTATATCACTCAATCAGTCTGTCTATACAAATCAAGCTAGTTATGTATATATCTCTGTCTCTATCTATCTATAAATAGTGAAAATGGAACAAGTGAGTGATTCAGTGAGTGCTGGTGACGGTGGGGGAGTAAGTGAATGATAGTTGCACAACTGAATGTTTCAGTTACTGACAAAGGTTGTGATGAATGACTGAATGCATGATAGTAATATAATTTAATTTTACTTACACTACATCCAATATGCCACTACGCCTGTATTCACATGTTAATGACAATATAATAATTATAGACATATTTGAGTTCTATAACATGCATATCAATTACCCCGGGGTGTCTAACGAGTTGCCCCGTATCTGGGGTAAATTGTGACGAATGACATGCCATCATAAACCTTTAAATAACCATATGACAAAATGCCTTCGTTTGTTTTGTCTATATCTATAACAAAAGGGCATTTTTTCCTGCTCCCAGACAAAAATTCATTATATTATACCATTAACTTATGATGCAATGAGAAAAAATAACAACAAAATGTCACAACTAGACCCGGTCTCCCCTGTGGAGGGAAGTTTGGAGGGTGAAGTGCTTGAAAGGGTACAACAAGGAAGAAAGGTTGCTGGTTCTTTGAAAGCAGTGATAAGAAACAGGGAAGTGAGCTTGGGAGTGAAAAAAAAAAAGTCGCTGCATTACAGTATTGTGATACAAACTCTAACATATGGAGGTTAAGCGTGGACCTTGTTGGAAGGACACAAGTCAAGAGTGAAAGCAGTGGAAATAAGTTATATGAAAGGAGTCTGTGGAGTTGCATGGAGAGACAAACTGACAAATAAGGAAGTGAGGGAGAGTTGTGGTGTGGATGTGGATGTGATGGAAAGAGTTAGGGCTGATTTGACCATGTGGAGAGGATGGAGAGCGAGATACTAACGAGGAGAGTATGTGAGTGAGGTGAAGACAGGGGGAGAGGGAGGGGGAGGCCAAGGATGAGATGGAGAAATAGAGTGGAGAGACATATGAGAGAGGAGGGTGTGAGTCGAGCAAATTAGTGATATGACGGGGGACAGGGCGACATGGAGGCGATCTACATGTGGCCACCCCTTACGGGATTTTGGCGTCTGGCAACAGATAGATAGAGAAGAGAATCACCCAACAGGACAATATGTTAATTGGCAGGGGTACTTGGCCAGGTCATCTTGAACAGCTTGTAACTGATGTAGACTAACCTATGTGGAATAGCCCAGGTTAAACGAAAGATACAGAGATTCTATTTGAGATCAGTTATATGAAGACCAAGATATCAGGGAAAGACTGAAGGTCAAGGTCAATCCAATGTCAACTGAAACAGTTTTGATCTGATTTGAACCAATGTTGGTGGAAGGATTTAAATTACGGCAAGAATGAACTAATTTGGTTTTGAGAGTAATCTGCCGATCATAGTCGCAGAGCAAAGTGAAATATTCGGTCCTAAGACTGGTTGGTGGGTGTGGGTATTGCACTCCTTTTTTTTTGTTTGTTTGCTTGTTTTTCTCCTGTCGACTGACTTCATTTCAACTCAGATACTGGGAGTCATGTAGGTCAGACAAGGCCTGCAATATCCATTTCAGTACTGTAACTCCTCCCAAATGCTTTTAAAAATTGTGCATCATTAGCTAGAATTAAATGTAAAAACCGTTACCACAGCGAAAGCTTTATCATTATCTTGCAGCCCTTCCGAAGGAGGAAGGACCAGTGATTGTCTAAATGAGGGAAGACCTCTCCTATAGCCACTAGAATCATCTGGCGTTATGTAAAATGAAATATAGAAGTCGCTGTCACAGTGAAAGGGTTAACATCTTCCTGCATCCCTTGCAAAACCGCGCCTGTGAGTGACAGAGACTATATGTCAAATTAATGGAAGGGAGGGAGTGGATGAGAGGGGAAGAGAAGTCAGAGTGAACAGAACGTAATATTTCATTCACCATACACAGAATCCTTTTACCGCTGCATGTAGAAAAGACTGAGGGAGACAGTTGGGAAAGGCAAAGGCAGGACTGTGGTTTCTCCGCTGGGATGGTGGTAATAAAATTTTATATAATTATTTCCCGGGGAAAAAATAGTAATTATCGTTGCATTTCCTTTCCTATAAAACGTGAAACATCTTACAAAAATAACAAAAATAATGAAAGTAAAATTTTTCTAATAAAATATATTCGCATGTATTGATTACGCACACTCATTCACATCCTGGCACACAGTCCCTCCTTGAATCAAACATAGGTATATGTTCAGCTTTTGTTCATCACTGTCAATTTCTCTGGTGTGCTTTTTGCCACTGTTGGAAGACTTCCTGGGATCCTTTCCAACTTTTTTGTTGCAGATCTTTCATTAAGGTATAATAGAACAAAGGGGAGTACTTCCTTAGCTTCTAGCATCGTCCAATACCCCATCTACCTGAAAAGGAAGTGACCTAACCATGCTTAGCATAACTTAACGATCCTAACCTGTCCTAACTTAGCCTAATTTTAATGAAGATGCGATAGCAGACAGAAATAAGATTAACTCCTTCAAGGAACTTGGTAGTCTGATGAACAAGAACTAAAACGTAGTAATTAAGTGCTGGACAAGTTAGTGGAGGAGGAGGAAAAAGGCAGTGGAGGAGGTTTGCAGGTACATTGGCCAAACAGTGCCCAAGGATCCTGTGTGGAGGAATTTGATGGAAGGGTACCTAGCAAAATGCCGCCCCTCCGTATCGGTTCATCATCACGAAGCTCATTGGTCTGTCCTCTGAGGTACCTCCTTCTATCAGCCTTCGAAAATGCCAATGCTAATCCTTTCTAAGGAACCCTGGACACCAGTGAGTTCATAGCTGTGAAAAGGAGCAGAAGGTGAACATGGAAGTAAAGGGGCTGCAACCAAGACAGCACTGTTTCCCACACTAGTGGATGGAAATGAGGGTTGAAATGTCCGGGGAAAAGCCAAAGCCAGTTGCAGAAATGAGACTTAGTTATCACAAAATTGTTATAAGCTCAGTTATCTAATGCGTGCTGTCAGGTGACATTAACTGGATAATTATATCAGAGCTGTTCTGATTGTTATGACTCTTATCACTTGCTCTCAGCTGAATTAAGTCGTATTAAGCCATTGTGAACAGAAATTAGTGATATTCCAGCCATGGGAGGACTAATGGAAACAGGGTATTCTTGGGCTCGTATATTCACTTTCAGCCAAGCAACCTGGTGTGGCATTAGCTGAAATATAATACCAGAATTACCCTGAGATACCCGGAGCTAATTACTGTGCGCTTTAACATTTTAGGTAGCCAAGAGCAGCACACCAGGTACTGTATGATTATGTACAGTACTTTTTGGCATTTCGCAAAACTCGCAACCTTGCTGGTCCTGTAGTTAGCACAAGATTTTAACTTACTCTTCCTCATTGGCTGTCATGTCTCACCACACGTCCACCATTTTTCCTGGAGTGGTGGAAGAGACAAGATGTATGTGGCTACTGACTTTCCTGCATCATTAATTGTATAACTGATGTGTTGTGGGGCAATAATATATGAAGTACATGAGAAATTTATTCAGAAAACGTACTTACATAACTCTGTAATAATTTTTTACGAATGTTATGTAATTTTCAAGGCTCTCTGTGCAAAAAATGGGTGTTGTAATGAAAGAAACCATGATCTAATTCTTATTTTTTTAATACATGGTAGTATTTTTAATAGTTATATTTGAACTAGTACCTCATAAAAATATTCAGAGAACTTATTTCGTGGTGCCTACATGATTATTAAGCAAATTTAATGCACTGAAAGTAATTGCATAACGAAATTTGTGCCTGTTGCTTGACTCTGTAAAGTAAGCTAACATTAAAGAAAGTTCTAAGCAAACTACAGATTCCAGGAAATCATTTGTATAGCGTAAGTAAAAGCATAATTTTTTTTTCTTCAGTGTTAAGTATTTTATTGTATTATAAGGCTAGAGATGGTTTTGAAAGACTCGATAAATCCCTATGAGACATGACAGCCAGATGCCACATACCCTGTCCTAAAGAGGCTAAACATCAGCAGGTGCTTCCATTGTTTCACTGCACCATGGTGCTTTTAAACACGCTTCCCTTTTCTTCGTCTCCCTCACACCTCTTATGCCCAGTGATCGGTGTCTTTTAACCACTATAAAGATTTTTTTTTTTCACTTTTACAATTGTTTCCCGAGACTTTTTCTTTAAAGATTAGGAGAGATTTTTTGAACTGGATGAGTCACACATCGCATTCATTCAGTCCACCATCAGGTTCCATAGTGAATAATATAATAGGCTAGGAGCAAAGAGTGAAGTATAAACGACGTCCTCCAATTAAAGTGTTTAACATTCTCAGTGTTTCTCTGTGTCATCTATTTATTCTTCATCATGCCTTCCTAAATTCTCTTGAAGGATTTCTCAGCGTCATTCATGGATTCGTTTCTTAAAACTTAATTGATCTGAAAATATGGCCTTCAACATGATGTCTAATTCTAGGATGTCGTCTGTCTTTAACTAAACTGCCATCTAATGTTAGTAGGTGATCTTTCAGTTTACGCTGCACTCGTGTAACTTTTTTTATTTATATGTATTTTTTTAACAAATGGCAGACGCTGGGCAATGATTTGAATGTTCCTTTTTTTAGGCTCTTTAGCGTGCCACACACATTCGTATGTCACCACTTCGCCTTATTCATCGGTGAATAAGGCGAAGTGGTGACATACGAATGTGTGTGGCACGCTAAAGAGCCTAAAAAGGAACATTCAAATCACTTGCCCAGCGTCTGCCATTTGTTAAAAAATACATATAAATAAAAAGTTACACGAGTGCAGCGTAAACTGAAAGATCACCTACTAACATTAGATGGCAGTTTAGTTAAAGACAGACGACATCCTAGGAATTAGACATCATGTTGAAGGCCATATTTTCAGATCAATTAAGTTTTAAGAAACGAATCCATGAATGACGCTGAGAAATCCTTCAAGAGAATTTAGGAAGGCATGATGAAGAATAAATAGATGACACAGAGAAACACTGAGAATGTTAAACACTTTAATTGGAGGACGTCGTTTATACTTCACTCTTTGCTCCTAGCCTATTATATTATTCACTATGGAACCTGATGGTGGACTGAATGAATGCGATGTGTGACTCATCCAGTTCAAAAAATCTCTCCTAATCTTTTAAAGAAAAAGTCTCGGGAAACAATTGTAAAAAGTGAAAAAAAAATCTTTATAGTGGTTAAAAGACACCGATCACTGGGCATAAGAGGTGTGAGGGAGACGAAGAAAAGGGAAGCGTGTTTAAAAGCACCATGGTGCAGTGAAACAATGGAAGCACCTGCTGATGTTTAGCCTCTTTAGGACAGGGTATGTGGCATCTGGCTGTCATGTCTCATAGGGATTTATCGAGTCTTTCAAAACCATCTCTAGCCTTATAATACAATAAAATACTTAACACTGAAGAAAAAAAAATTATGCTTTTACTTACGCTATACAAATGATTTCCTGGAATCTGTAGTTTGCTTAGAACTTTCTTTAATGTTAGCTTACTTTACAGAGTCAAGCAACAGGCACAAATTTCGTTATGCAATTACTTTCAGTGCATTAAATTTGCTTAATATCATGTAGGCACCACGAAAATAAGTTCTCTGAATATTTTTATGAGGTACTAGTTCAAATATAACTATTAAAAATACTACCATGTATTAAAAAAATAAGAATTAGATCATGGTTTCTTTCATTACAACACCCATTTTTTGCACAGAGAGCCTTGAAAATTACATAACATTCGTAAAAAATTATTACAGAGTTATGTAAGTACGTTTTCTGAATAAATTTCTCATGTACTTCATATATTATTGCCCCACAACACATCAGTTATACAATTAATGATGCAGGAAAGTCAGTAGCCACATACATCTTGTCTCTTCCACCACTCCAGGAAAAATGGTGGACGTGTGGTGAGACATGACAGCCAATGAGGAAGAGTAAGTTAAAATCTTGTGCTAACTACAGGACCAGCAAGGTTGCGAGTTTTGCGAAATGCCAAAAAGTACTGTACATAATCATACAGTACCTGGTGTGCTGCTCTTGGCTACCTAAAATGTTAAAGCGCACAGTAATTAGCTCCGGGTATCTCAGGGTAATTCTGGTATTATATTTCAGCTAATGCCACACCAGGTTGCTTGGCTGAAAGTGAATATACGAGCCCAAGAATACCCTGTTTCCATTAGTCCTCCCATGGCTGGAATATCACTAATTTCTGTTCACAATGGCTTAATACGACTTAATTCAGCTGAGAGCAAGTGATAAGAGTCATAACAATCAGAACAGCTCTGATATAATTATCCAGTTAATGTCACCTGACAGCACGCATTAGATAACTGAGCTTATAATAATTTTGTGATAACTAAGTCTCATTTCTGCAACTGACTTTTGCTCTTCCCCGGACATTTCAACCCTCATTTCCAACCACTAGTGTAGGAAACACAGTGCTGTCTTGGTTGCAGCCCCTTTACTTCCATGTTCACCTTCTGCTCCTTTCCACAGCTATGAACTCACTGGTGTCCAGGGTTCCTTAGAAAGGATTAGCATTGGCATATTCAAAGGTTGATAGAGGGAGGTACCTCAGGGGACAGACCAATGAGCTTCGTGATGATGAGCCGATACGGAGGGGCGGCATTTTGCTAGGTACCCTTCCATCAAATTCCTCCACACAGGATCCTTGGGCACTGTTTGGCCAATGTACCTGCAAACCTCCTCCACTGCCTTTTTCCTTCTCCTCCACTAACTTGTCCAGCACTTAATTACTACGTTTTAGTTCTTGTTCATCAGACTACCAAGTTCCTTGAAGGAGTTAATCTTATTTCTGTCTGCTATCGCATCTTCATTAAAATTAGGCTAAGTTAGGACAGGTTAGGATCGTTAAGTTTCGCTAAGCTTGGTTAGGTCACTTCCTTTTCAGGTAGATGGGGTATTGGACGATGCTAGAAGCTGAGGAAGTACTCCCCTTTGTTCTATTATACCTTAATGAAAGATCTGCAACAAAAAAGTTGGAAAGGATCCCAGGAAGTCTTCCAACAGTGGCAAAAAGCACACCAGAGAAATTGACAATGATGAACAAAAGCTGAACATATACATATGTTTGATTCATGGAGGGACTGTGTGCCAGGATGTGAATGAGTGTGCGTAATCAATACATGCGAATATATTTTATTAGAAAAATTTTACTTTCATTATTTTTGTAATTTTTTGTAAGATGTTTCACGTTTTATAGGAAAGGAAATGCAACGATAATTACTATTTTTTTCCCCGGGAAATAATTATATAAAATTTTATTACCACCATCCCAGCGGAGAAACCACAGTCCTGCCTTTGCCTTTCCCAACTGTCTCCCTCAGTCTTTTCTCCATGCAGCGGTAAAAGGATTCTGTGTATGGTGAATGAAATATTACGTTCTGTTCACTCTGACTTCTCTTCCCCTCTCATCCACTCCCTCCCTTCCATTAATTTGACATATAGTCTCTGTCACTCACAGGCGCGGTTTTGCAAGGGATGCAGGAAGATGTTAACCCTTTCACTGTGACAGCGACTTCTATATTTCATTTTACATAACGCCAGATGATTCTAGTGGCTATAGGAGAGGTCTTCCCTCATTTAGACAATCACTGGTCCTTCCTCCTTCGGAAGGGCTGCAAGATAATGATAAAGCTTTCGCTGTGGTAACGGTTTTTACATTTAATTCTAGCTAATGATGCACAATTTTTAAAAGCATTTGGGAGGAGTTACAGTACTGAAATGGATATTGCAGGCCTTGTCTGACCTACATGGCTCCCAGTATCTGAGTTGAAATGAAGTCAGTCGACAGGAGAAAAACAAACAAACAAACAAAAAAAAAGGAGTGCAATACCCACACCCACCAACCAGTCTTAGGACCGAATATTTCACTTTGCTCTGCGACTATGATCGGCAGATTACTCTCAAAACCAAATTAGTTCATTCTTGCCGTAATTTAAATCCTTCCACCAACATTGGTTCAAATCAGATCAAAACTGTTTCAGTTGACATTGGATTGACCTTGACCTTCAGTCTTTCCCTGATATCTTGGTCTTCAAATAACTAATTTCAAATAGAATCTCTGTATCTTTCCTTTAACCTGGGCTATTCCACATAGGTTAGTCTACATCAGTTACAAGCTGTTCAAGATGACCTGGCCAAGTACCCCTTCCAATTAACATATTGTCCTCAAGAACAAAAGGTCAACCTGTTGGGTGATTCTCTTCTCTATCTATCTGTTGCAAGACGCCAAAATCCCGTAAGGGGTGGCCACATGTAGATCGCCTCCATGTCGCCCCGTCCCCCGTCATTTCACTAATTTGCTTGACTCACACCCTCCTCTCTCATATGCCTCTCCACTCTATTTCTCCATCTCATCCTTGGCCTCCCCCTCCCTCTCCCCCTCTCTTCACCTCACTCACATACTCTCCTCGTTAGTATCTCGCTCTCCATCCTCTCCACATGGTCAAATCAGCCCTAACTCTTTCCATCACATCCACATCCACACCACAACGCTCCCTCACTTCCTTATTTGTCAGTTTGTCTCTCCATGCAACTCCACAGGCTCCTTCCAAATAACTTATTTCCACTGCTTTCAGTCTTGACTTGTGTCCTTCCAACAAGGTCCACGCTTAACTTCCATATGTTAGAGTTTGTATCACAATACTGTAATACAGCGACTTTTTTTGGTTTTTACACTCCCAAGCTCACTTCCCTGTTTCTTATCACTGCCTTCAAAGAACCAGCAACCTTTCTTCCTTGTTGTACCCTTTCAAGTACTTCACCCTCCAAACTTCCCTCCCCAGGGGAGACCGGGTCTAGTTGTGACATTTTGTTGTTATTTTTTCCCATTGCTTCATAAGTTAATGGTATAATATAATGATTTTTTGTCTGGGAGCAGGAAAAAAAATGCCCTTCTGTTATAAATATAGACAAAACAAACGAAGGCATTTTGTCATATGGTTATTTAAAAGTTTATGATGGCATGTCATTCGTCACAATTTACCCCAGATACAGGGCAACTTGTGAGGCACCCCGGGGTAATTGATATGCATGTTATAGAACTCAAGTATGTCTATAATTATTATATTGTCAATAACACGTGAATACAGGGGTAGTGGCATATGGGATGTAGTGTAAGTAAAATTAAATTATATTACTATCATGCATTCAGTCATTTATCACAACCTTTGTCAGTAACTGAAACATTCAGTTAGGCAACTATCATTCAGTTACTCCCCCACCGTCACCAGCACTCACTGAATCACTCACTTGTTCCATTTTCACTATTTATAGATAGATAGAGACAGAGATATATACATAACTAGCTTGATTTGAATAGACAGACTGATTGAGTGATATAGATATACAGATCAAGGAATAACTTGATGGTTTGAGACAGACAGATAGATATAGTTAGATATATTAGATAAATAGATAGAGAGATAGATGATAGACTGACAGATAAACTGACAGATAAACACAGACACCGCCTAGATCAACATAAATATTACCTTTACCAATACAGTTCATTATCCACTATATTACTTTTACATTACACTGTACTGATCTGCAACATTTTATATGAATATTTTCCATAACTCGTTTGACTGCTGCCTCCATGACAGTCTGTTTTCCATGGCTAATTCCAGGCATGGTTGAGGTGATTACCTGAGAATATTGGCATAATTTAGTACAGTTGTTCTCGAATGGGGTTAATTGATACTGTAAAAACTAACCCATAACAACAAAACCCAACACTGGTGTTCTGTACACCTGGCCATTTTATATTTATAAAATAACGCCACCACCATAAACCTTTGCTAATTTCATAGCCTTTTCACATATATGGATCCACACACCAGGTGACTCAGCTGCATCAACATGTGACTTTCATATGGCAAAATAACTTTGAACAAGGAAAAAAAATTGACAGTTAAAAAATCTATTTTTTTCCCTTAGCTCGTACTCAAGCAACACCTTCAAGTTGTCACTTCAGGCTATACCTTTGCATGAATGCTGCATAACATGGCAACGACCACTTCCTGATCTATAGACTAATTATGTAGATATTGAGCGTGTAACAACCTGGACGTGTAACAACTAGACCCGGTCTCCTCGACTCATCACACTACCCAGGTACTTAAACCCACTCACATTTTCCAATTCCTATTCATCCAACTTCACTGTCCATCCATTGACTTCATTTCTTTCGATGACCATAACTTTACTCATTCCTACACTGATCTTTAGATTCCATTTCTTAAACACTCTTCCAAACTCATTCACCAAACCTTGCAGTTCCCTTTCATTTAACAACACAGTATCTGCAAACAACAGTACAGGGAGTTTCCAAACGCTATCATCTCTCATTAGGACCACTCCAACATCTGTTGCCCTACCTTTTGTCTCTTTTATAACCCCATCCATATACTGATTGAAAAACCATGGGGACATGACATCCATGTTTCAAACCAACCTTCAAATAGAAAAATTCACTTAGTTCACTGTCCACCCGCACTGCAGCCTTAGCACCCTGATACATACTCCTCACGTCATTCAACAACTTCCTATTTACTCCATATATTCTCAATATTTTCCACATTCCTTGTCTGTCCACCCTGTCATATGCTTTCTCCAAAGCCATGAAGGCCTCATACAACTTCTTTCCCTTCGCTACAGACTTTTCAGCAAAAGATCTAAGGATGAATATCTGATCTACACAACTGCTTTCCTTCCTAAAACCTCCCTGTTTTTCTCCAACTAATTCCTCTATTTTCTTAACTCTGTCAATATCCTATTACACTAAGAAGACAAGAAGTGCCCCGTTGATTACCACACACTTCGTTTTCCCCCTTTCCTTTCTACAGGGGAATAATAATACCTGAATTCCAATCCTCTGGGGCTCTACGTTCCTCCCATGCCAATCTGCATATCCTCCATACCCATTCTACTACTGCCTCTCCCCCATGGTTCATCATTTCACCGCACTTCATCAGTTCCTGGGGCCTTCACCATTTTGACTTTCTTCATTGCATCCACTATCTCCATCCTACTAATTTCATACTCTTTTCTCACATCCCTACTTCTCCCAGTCATTTCCCAGCTACTTTTACTCGCATTACATTCATTATCTATTTTTAACAGTCCCTGACAGTGTTCTCTCCATCTGCTCACTTATTTCTCTTATCCACTAGCAATCTACCATTTTTATCTTTCACTCCCTGACTAACCGCAGTATCGCCCTGTATAAGTCTCTTTACACCGTTCCAGAACATTTTCTTACATTCCCTCCACTTTACACTCAAATTCCTTCCAAATTCCTCGTCTTCTCTCTTCTTTCTCTCTCTTACCAATCCTTTCACATCTCTCTTCCTTTCTGTATATAATTCTCTCTTCCGCCCCTCAACATCCTCCACGCCCCTGCTTCCCATCCACTAACTGGATGCTTTTTTCTTTTTGTGCCACAATTTGTCTCACCTCATCATTCCACCACACTGTTCATTGCACCTCCTTTCGTCTTCTCTTAACACACACAGCACCTCACATGCTGCACAGTTTTCTTCAGTGAACATCTTGCACACATCTTCCACATCTCCCATCTGCTCTAGATCATATTTACCCAATCGCTCCTCCACTCCTCGCTTATAATCTGCCTATTTTTCCATCTTCTTGCAACATTTCTACCCTCCTTGTATGAACTACTTCCTCTTGTCCCTCCCTCCTATTCCTCCATTGCATTTGAACCTTGACTTTCACCACCACCAAGTGATGGTCAGAAAGTCCACTCCCTCAACCTCTGTATGCTCTTGCATTCATTACACTTTTTCTCCTTCTATCATTTACACAAAGATAGTCATTGCTTTCCGTTCATTGAGTTCACCACCCACCCTTCTCATCACTCACCACGGATATATGTGGATCGTTTTGTGCCTAAAGAGGGTATTGCCTATCCCCACCCCCTTCCCTGCACCGATGCCCACTAGAACATTGCCATTCTCATCCACTTTTGTAGGCACTCCCCACTCACCAACTACTCCATCCACCTTCACATTCCCTACTTTTCCATTCATATCTTCAATCAAAAACACTTTCTAACCCCTATCAAACTTTTTCATGCACACTTCTACATTTGCCCAGAACTCTTCTTTCAATCTACTTGCATGATCTTGTGCACACACACACACACACACACACACACACACACACACACACACACACACACACACACATCCCTTGTCCTACTTGCAATCTTACCCACACAGTTCTTGCGCCAACTGATCCATAGTCTCCTATATTCTCCTTCCATCTCTTGAACACAGCAATATATACTCCTTCGTTTGCTCTCTCACTCTCACCTACTCCCGCACAAATACCTCATCCATTCACCCACTCTCTCACCCTCTCACCTCACCATTTAGGCTCAGTTATTCCACATATGTCCATTTTTGCACCCTCAAGCATCTGGACAGTCTCTCTCATTTTCCCCCTCATCATTCACACCCCATACATTCCACATCGCAATCAGTACCGTGTCCTTTGTTCGGTCCTTAGTCGTCACCTGTTGGTCAGTCCTTGTCCGAGGCTTTTTGTTTGAATTTTTAGTCAGTTGTTTTCCGGGGAGTAGCACTATCCGTCCGCCAACCCACTTGTTGACCGTAGGGAACATGTGTTGGTAGGTTATAAGATTACCACTCATCGTTGTAAATGATTTCCTGGATTACAGAAAATCATTTGGCTTCCCACTAAGTGTAGAGCTACCCTAAAATTGAGTACCGCTACGCTAAGTGGGTTGATGATGGGCGCCCCCATCTACCACCAAATTATATCTAAACCAGATAAAGCTACAATGTTTTTCTTTATTTCCTTCTCATACGACATATGAGTCGATCTTTTATTTACCTGTTAACTTGACAAGTACCTTATCCTTCTTAAAATTGAATCCCTCGTATTTATCTGACCTTTGACCCCTCCCATCAAATTTTGTTCAAATTAGAACAAAATGGGTTTGCCCACTGACCCTGACTTCGGACCTTTTCCTGTATGCTTGAATTTTGAATGCTTTCAAAACAGAATTTTACTTCTGTGCTAACCTGAAGCCTTCCACAAAGTTTACACTGGATGAAAACTGTTTAAGGCGGCCATCCCATGTTGTCTTAACCTTTGACCTACTTTTTGCAAAATTAATAGGGCAGTCCCTTGGTTGATCATCAGCTCGCCCACCATTTTGTTACATGTAAAATCTAAACTGTTTTAGTTGCTTTGTAAATGCACTGAAACACGAATAAAAATTGTCCTTCCCTAGCGACCATAACCTTTAACAGATTATTTTCATTATTAGATCCCTATGTTTTTCCACTACCCCTAACACTTCCACTGTGATTGACTGAAATCAGATAAAAACTATTTACATTGCTCTTGCCCCGTGACCTTAGTTTTTTATCATTTCGTGAAACCTTGACACTAAACTGATGCTTAAAATCTATTCCTTTTTATCCTCACCCTGTCCTCAACCGTTCCATAATGTTTGGTCCAAACGGGATAGCAACTGCATACGTTAACATTATCCTGTGACCTAGACCTTTTAGAGCTTTTGCAAAAAAAATAAATAAATAAATAAAAATAAAAATTGGTGACCCTCGATCTTTCCAGTATGTTTCGTTGAAATCGAATTAAATTTGTGTGAGGTACTTTTATACACACACACACACACACACACACACACACACACACACACATACGGGTCTCTGACCTTGTCCTGTGGCCTTAACCTTGTCCGAGTGTTCTATAAAAAAAAAAAAAAAAAAAAAAAAACAGGCTCACTTTATTGTTGCCTTGCCCTCGTCGTTTCCTCCAAGTCTGATCAAAATTGCATGAAAAATGTCAAAACTGGTTTTGTGAAGTTTACATTTGATCTGGTCATGTAAAATTAAACTGTGACTTTTGTTGTGAAGATAAGTAAGTGTATAAATATGGAAATAAATATAAATAAATAATATTAAATATTAATAAAGGAAAAAGCTTTGTTCTTTTGCTGACACTCGACCATTCTGTTAAGTTTGGGTAAACTCAGACAAAAACTGTTTGAGTTATTTTGTCACACACACACACACACACACACACACACACATATGCCGCTCAGATAATTCCGGCAACACACGGTTTCGCATCGCGATCACCATCGTAAAAATATGTGATTGAAGAATTTAACCCCTTCATTCATGTTACTGCCAGGGAACTCGAGTGAATTTAGGAGACTCCCCAAATGTGAGGAAATACAGTAGATGGACCATTCCTTGAATGGCGTGTCAAAAGACGACTCCCCCAAAGTGTACCACTTTTTTTTTTAGATAAAATAAAAAAAGAAAAGGAATACTCAGAGAAAGCAACGTCCGCAGCCATCAACTGATCTTGAGAGTGGACTGTTTGACTGTGCCCTGCGACTTTGACCTTCA
>NC_137032.1:8374474-8381974 GCF_032717465.1 Coenobita brevimanus
ACTCAAGAACTTACACCCCCCTGGTCCTGTTGCTCCATATGCACCTGTTCGCACAATTAACCTTTCCTCTAATTTTCTCAATGTTGAACATCATCTTTCTTTCTCAAAACTTCATCGTCTCTTCCGATGAGGAAACTAATAACAAACCCTTCTCTGTATCCTTCTACTTTTTTTATACGCATTTCAAAACAAAGTTGGCTGTTGTGTATATGTACACAACAATATATCTTGTTCTCTTGTTTCTCAATTTGAAACTTTTGAATGTCCTGTTCTCTGGTTTCATCTGTCCTGTCACTCTCTGACTTAATATATCTGTGTCGTGTACTTCTCCCCTAATGCTACGGACTATTTAAATTTATCTAACCATCTTACTTCTAAGATGGAACACATACTATAGATTTCTCCATTCTCTGAAATATCCACTCTAGATGATTTCAATGTTCACCACCACTGATCCACCTGGTGAACAAGCCTACATCTTTTCTATCCTTCATAACCTAGAGCAGATTCTACAGCACTCTACTTATATCCCTGATCACCTTGGAAAGAGTTCCAACATATTGGACCTTTACCTTACAACTAATCCTTCTGCTTATGCATTATTTTTTTCTCTCTTGCGGGCTCCTCCAATCACAGCCTTATCACATTAACCTGTCCCATCACGCCAGTAAGGCGTGGTTGTTGCACTTCGGAGCTGCTGATTGGTAGGTCTTCAGGCAGTACGTTTTTTTTTTTTTTTTCCCTGGCATGATTATTGCTTATATGACGAAAGCCATCTGAGTGTGTGCAGCGTATTACATAGGTTATTCTCTTGGGCATGGAATCATACATTCCTTTCTTGTATCCTGTGACGAATACAGGAAAACCTCGTTTTAATCACGCATGTTCTGAAGCTGTCCACAGCAGGGAAATGGCTTTCAAAAGGTACCAGAGCCAACCCACCCCTGAATCTCATCAATTATGTTTCTGCTCGGAATCGTGCTAAATCTGTGTTTTACTCTGTTAAAACTGATTTCATTCGTACTAAATGCTTTGAACTCTCCAATTCAAATTCTTCCCGCTCATTTTAGCATATTAAAAGAACCTTTAAAAATTTTTTAATTAACAAAAATGTTGCAGGAAAAATTGTTAAAGTCAACAGTGTATCTGACAGAGCTGCATGGCTTGTAATTAGGCTAGGCAAAAGATACACCCCGAATGTAATACAAGTACAGTATATGCACCGACTTCCCAAAGCTTAAATGAAGAAACAGAAATATTCTATGATATCTCCCAGATTATGGAAAAAGAAAGGATCAAATATACTATTCTCATAGGAGACGTCAATGCAAAAGTTGGCAAATCGAAAAATGGAGACTCATATATTTCATAATTCGGAGTTGGAGAAAGGAATGACAAGTAAAATAGTAGTATATTTTGCTGAAATGTATTTTATGAGAATAATGATCACATACTTTCACAAAAGAATAGGGATAAAATGGGCCTGGAGAAGCTCGAATGAAGAAATAAAGAATAAAGGGACGCCATTATAGTAGTTAGGAATAACACGATCATATATGTCACAGTCATCAATAAATTATATATACGAAATGCCCATAGAATGGTAGGTTGTATAGCCGGATTCAGTTTCAGAAATGAAAGGATAAAAGCTGATTAAGAATAAAAAGATATGTCCAATATAAGCAAGCAAAAACAAAGCAGCCTTTCAATTAGAAATAACGAACAGATTTCAGGCTCCAAGTTATACTGAGTGTGATACTAATGAATTAAATAATAGGCTAACAAAAGTACTAAGAGAATTAGAAGAGGTATTAGGGAAAGCTAATACAACCAAAGCCAACAAGTTTTCAGAAACGACCCTCGCGCTCATGAAGACAAGATGAAAGTAAAAATAAATATGAAAAAGAAAGAGCAATATTATATAAGCTTATCAACAAGAGACAGAGGAGAAAAAGTGGAAACATGGGTCAGATCAAAGAAACCGTCAAAAAAGGAAAAGGTCCTAAACAGATTCGAAGTAAAATGACAGTAGAAAAGCAACAGATTATATGAATTAGATACAAAAACGATGAAGTCATTAAAGGCAGAGATAGGATGGTGAAGAGAAATGTAGAATTTTACAAAGAACTGAATGCATCAATGACAAATTTTGTGGCAACACGACTCATCTTCAGTTTTTAGGTTAAAATCATGTGGCACGAACTTTTACAGATGTCTGCTTCTTCGGAAACTTCACAGACAGTCAGGCTACGATTTTCACGGGTCACAGCAAGCCTTCTTTCAACATGAACGTCGTCTCTTGACGTGGAAGGCCCTTCAGATTTGGAATCGTCTTCGGTCGATGATATTTTACGATTTGAATAGCTGGAACCACTTATGATATTGCATATGGCTCAAACAAACTTCCCCATAAGCCTGTTGCAACATTCGAAAAGTCTTCGTAAATTTTTTTTTCTTAATTCGAAAAAGAATTTCACGCAAACACATTGCTCTTCATGATCCTTCATTGTTCAACTTGCAACAAATCAACAAATGCACTAAACACATGTCCACTCAAGCGCACGTATCTCGATGAATTAGTGACGTGGAGAAATGCAGCTAAATCTAAGAAGCCACAACACTGCATTCCTGTCGCGATCACGTTACCCCGATTAGTTGATGCGCTATTTAAAAGTTTGGTTTCTTATTGGACAAACGTCATATACTTAAGTCAGTATCATGGCAACTTGGCCAAGAAATATTTACCTTCAATTATTCATCATTCCAGTGGGTTATGACATCCATCACATGTGTACTGTAATTCTGATCTCTAGCAGTGAGTATCTCAACTTAAATCTCGAGTTATTAGGATATTAAAAGATTTTAATAGTTGGTATTCAATCCACAAAATATACGTGCGTGTATGTCTGTTTGTATACAGTCGTCCCAGCATTTTTTTCCATGAGTCCATGCATCCCTGGAAGGCTTCAGGCATAATGGTCTTGAGCACTTCCTGTGATTCTGTCTGGATCTCCTCAATTGAGTCAAATCGACGCCCTTTCAGTCGCAATTTAAGCTTGGGAAACAGGAAAAAGCCGCAGGGGGCAAGGTCAGGCAAATAGGGTGGGTGGGGAATGATCACCGTGTTAGTGGAAGCCAGGAACTGCCGGACAACAAGTGATGTGTGGCCGGGGGCGTTATCATGATGCAGGACCAGTTCTTGTTCTTCCACTGTTCTGGACGTTTCTGGCGGATGTTCTCCCTTATACGCTGCAAAACTTCACAGTAAAACTTTCCACTGACAGACTGACTGGATGGGATGAATTCCTTGTGAACAATCCCTTGGATATCGAACAAAATTATCAACAACAACTTGACATTGCTGCACCACTGGTCCGCCATTGCAAAACCACCAAACCACCTACACATAACTTTTGGGTAGCACCTCATATATATATATATATATATATATATATATATATATATATATATATATATATATAGAATCATCAGCCATAACTAGTCCACTGCTGAACAAAGGCCTCCCCCAACCTTTTCCACGAATTCCTTGACTGAGCCAATCTTTGCCAAGGTTTCCCTGCAAATTTCTCTATCTCATCTCTCCATCTCCTGTCTGGCCTTTTTCTGTTACGCTTACAATCTCCTTGTGTCCAGTCAGTCAACCTCTTGCTCCATCGGTTATCCTTTATTCTTGCTATATGGCCTGCCCACCTCCATTTCTGTTCCTTTATAGCTTCGATAATATCTTTGACTTTAGTCTGCTCTCCCACCCAAGCTGATCTTTTCCTGTCTTTTAAAGATATTCCCAACACTGACCTTTCCACTGGTCTCTGAGAACAGATTCATTTATTTTCCATTGATTTTGTCGATTTCCAGGTCTCACAACCATACGTCATGGCTGGAATTATACATTCGTTATATACTTTTCGTTTTAAACAAACTGGCAAGCTACTTTTCATAATGTCTCTATGTTTACCGAAAGCTTTCCATTCAATTGTAATGCGTCTTTTTATTTCGCTATCACGATCTTTCGTTAATTTTAGTACTTGTCCCATGTAGTTGTACTCTTCAACTTCTTCAAGAATTTCATCGCTTATTCTGATGCTCTTTGTTGTGTGTGGAGTAAACATTAGTTTTACTCCGGTTTATCTTCAGCCCTACTATCAGACTTTCTCTGTTCAGGTCATTTGACATTTCTTGCAATGCTTCCGCTGTTTACGAGATTAGGACAATGTCATCTGCAAATCTTAAATGGTTTGGCTTTTTTCCGTCTATGTTGACTCCTTTGTTTTCCCAGCCTAGCTTTCTGAAAATACTTTCTAGGCATGTTGTAAATGATTTTGGTGAAATTGTATCTCCCTGACGCACGGCCTTCTCAATCTTAATTTTTTCTGAGTCCTTATGTAATTTAACTGTAGCAGTTCCCTCTTTATATATGTTTTCAAGCAGTTTTACAATGTTCTCATTCACTCCTTGTTCTCTCACTGAATTTATAATTGCTATGTGCTCCACCGAATCAAAAGCCTTCTCCTAATCAACAAAACCTAAGCACAGTGGTTTATTATATTCTGTAGATTTCTCAATTAGCTGATTCATTGTGTGTAGATGATCAGTGGTCGAATACACGCTTCGGAATCCTGCCTGTTCACGAGGCTGGTTTTCCTCCAAAATTGTTGTTATTCTGTTCGTAAGAACTTTAGTGAAGAGTTTGTAAATGACTGATAATAAACTAATGGGCCCATAGATACTAAGATCTTTTGACTCACCTTTCTTGCAGAGTAAAATAACTCTTGCATTACACCATGTTCTGAGAATTTTCTTCTGTTTTATGCAGTGGGTAAATAAATGAGCAAGCCTATTTTCTACTTCTACTCCTGCATCCAACAGTAAATCTGTTCCTATTCCAGCTGCTCCCGGAGCATTCCCTCTTTTCATATTTTTAAGACAAATTTTTACTTCGTCTGGTGTTACCTCAGGTTTTTCACTTGTGTCAACTGAAAAGTTAGCTATTGGTATTACTGTCTTTGATGCATACAGTTCTTGGTAAAAGTCTTCAACTCTCTTTACCATCTT
Source organism: Coenobita brevimanus (assembly GCF_032717465.1). NCBI lineage: Eukaryota > Metazoa > Arthropoda > Malacostraca > Decapoda > Coenobitidae > Coenobita > Coenobita brevimanus. The sequence goes on from NC_137032.1 coordinate 8,379,548, forward strand.
ATCTCTGCATTTAATGATTTTATCGTTTTTTTTTTTTACCATAGTTGTTCAATCTGTACATGGATGGGGTAATAAAAGAGGTACAAGGTAGGGTAGTGGATGTTGGAGTGGCCCTTGTGTGAGAGGGTAGTGTTTGGAAACTCCCTGTATTGTTGTTTGCAGATGATACTGTGTTGTTAAGTGAAGACGAACGGGAGCTGCAAGGCTTGGTGTTTTTTTGGGGGAGAGTTTGTAAGAAACGGAATCTAAAGGTGAATGTAGGGAAGAGTAATATGATGATCTTTGAGAGAGGTGAAGTCAGTGAATGTACAGCGAGGTTGGATGGTGAGGAATTGGAAAATGTGAGTTCGTTTAAGTACTTAGGTAGTGTGATGAGTAATGATGGAGGTTTGGAGGGTGAAGTGCTTGAAAGTGTACAGCAGGGAAGAAAGGTTGCTGGTTCCTTGAAAGCAGTGATAAGAAACAGGGAAGTGAGCATGGAAGTGAAAAAGTTACTACATGACAGTATTGTGATACCAACTCTAACGTATGGAAGTGAAGCCTGGACGTTGTTGGAAGGACACAAGTCAAGAGTGAGTGCAGTGGAAATGAGTTATTTAAGAGGAGCCTGTGGAGTCACATGGAGAGAGAGGCTGACAAATGAGGATATAAAGGAGCGTTGTGGTGTGGATGTGGACGTGATAGGAAGCGTTAGGAGGAATACACTGAGGTGGTTTGGCCATGTGGAGAGGATGGAGGGTGAAAGACTGATGAATTGAGTGTATGTGAGTGAGGTGGAGTGGGCGAGAGGGAGGGGGAGGCCGAGGATGAGATGGAGGGATGGGGTGGAGAGGTATATGAGAGAAGGGGGTGTGAGTTGGGAGCAGGGCAGTGAAATGGCGGAGGACAGGGTGACGTGGAGGCGATTTGTTTGTGGCCACCCCGAACGATTGAGGGGTCTGGCAATAGATAGATAGACAGACTGTTTTTTTCTTTCAGTGATGTCATTAGTTGCTTTCCTAGTGTCATTTTACTGCTGACCTGTTTCAGACTTTTTTCCAGTTTTGATGGTTTCTTTGATCTGATCCATGTTTCTCTTTCTTTTTTCTTTTCTTTGCCTTTTGTTGATATGCTTATTTAATTCCGCTCGTTCTATATATATATATATATATATATATATATATATATATATATATATATATATATATATATATATATATACATACAGGTTTCTGTGTGTGTGTGTGTGTGTGTGTGTGTGTGTGTGTGTATTGTACGCTTCCCTGTGTCTGACTCGGATTTTATGATTAGCGGCCTGTTTCTTGAGGCTCAGCGGTCGTGTTACGTGCTTAACACCTTAGCATGACACTACTTAGGTGTAATACGCACTACTCATTTTGAATTTATTGTGCTTGATTATATGCTCAGTCAGGAATGTTGAGTTGCGTATTAGCAAGGGTATTGTTTTGGTATGGCTGAAGGTGTTGTGAAGATCAGTAACGTCTGAATTGGTGAAATTTAGGTGACCAAACTCTTCCCTACCTAATCAAAGGACTTGAAATCGCGTCCATTCAGAAAGCACAGTCTTTCTAACCACGCAGCCATCATGTCCCATCTAATTTATTTGTGGTATCTACGGTCAATTGTATTAGGGTTAAGACTGTCTCTGGTTATGATTTAGTTTTTTTTTTTTTTAATGATAATGAATGGAAGAAAAGAAAAACAAAGGAAAAAAAAATAAGTCCATGTGCCTAAAGGTATCCTCCATTCATGAAATACTTATAACAATTGGATTTAAATTCGAGAGGATTGAATGTATGTGGGAAGCAACTCCCAGGAAGTGAATTCCAGAGAGTAGTAGTTCTGGGGATAAATGAATTTTGATAAGCAGAGTTTCTGCATTGTGGGGGAGAGAGTGTGAGTTCATGGGCGCTCCCAGCTGCCCGAGTATTTCGGGAGAAAATGTGAAGGGGACGCACAATTGAAGCCAGTTCATCAGAGCACTTACGGTAAAAATATCGATAAAATAATGCTAAAGAAGCAACATCTCTACGTACTGATAATGAAGGAAGGTCCTGCATTATGGCAGAATTATTGATTAATCTAAAGGCTTTATTTTGAATTTTGTCCAACTGCCTCAATGCAGCCGCTCCACATCCACTCCACAGTGGTGAACAGTATTCGATCTGAGAACGCACATGACTTTTATATATTGTGGCCATCTGCTCGTCAGTGAAGAACTCACGAACTCTGTAAATAAGTCCCAGTTTTTTAGGAGCATTTTTAGCAAGGGATTTAACATAAGCTGTCCAGCTTAGGTTGGAGTTCAGAGTAACACCTAGGATATCAATTGTAGTGGATATGGGAATATTGACATCATTTAAAATTATGTGAAAGTCTGAGGGATTCTTTCTGTTGGAGAAATTAATGTATTTAGTTTTCTGAGCA
>NC_137032.1:8386974-8469474 GCF_032717465.1 Coenobita brevimanus
GCTAGAAGTTAAGCACGTCTGACTGTGTAAGGAAACAGTTGCTACAAATCCTTTTCATTGGAAGAAATGTTATGCTACATTTTTTTTTTTTTATGCGAGGATGAAGGAACCAAAGGCCATGAGCCCGCAATAACAGTTCCCTCTAAGAGAAAAACAAAATACAAGAGAGAGCCAAATTCAAGATCCATTCATTTCTAGAAGCCTGGACACACTGCGTTTTAAAGACTGGAGATCATAGGCAGCAGGAAATACAGACAGAAGGAGACAGTTCCAGAGCTGACCTGTTGCATAAATGAAGGACTGGGAGTAACGGTTAACTCTTGCATTAGAGAGTTGGACAGAAAAGGGATGAGAGTTTGCTGCTAGACGGGTGCTACGCGCCCGTTGTAGAGGTGGAGGAATGCATGCAGACAGTTCGGAGGAGCAGTGACCATTAAAGTAGCGATAGAAAAGAGATAAAGATGTAACAGTACGGCGAAGAGACGGAGGTTGAAGGGAGGCAGTAAGAGGAGGAGAGTTAATGAAACGAAAAGCCTTTGACTCCACCTTATTGAGAAGAGCTGTATGTGGGGAGCCTACCCACACATGAGAGTTGTACTCCACACAGGGCCGGATAAAATCCCTGTATAGAGTCAACAATTGTGCAGGGGTAAAAAAAAGAACGGAGTCGGGTTAGCACACCCAATCTCTTGGAAGCAGATTTTACAAGAGATGTAATATGATCTTTCCAAGCTAAGTCCCGAGTAAATGAAACCACAAGCATGTTCAAGGATGATGCAGGATTAAACTGAATATCATTGAACATTAGTGGGCATACCTGTGGAAGATTTTGACGGGTTGATAGATGTAAGAATCGAGTCTGAGATGCATTAAAAAAAACAAGATTATTTTTACCCCAGTCAGAGATACGAGCCAAGTCAGATATTAGGTGTGCCATAGCCTCATCCCTTGTTTGTTGAAGTAACTGCTGAGATGGGCGTTGCAGGAACCTAATGGAGAGGTGAAGGGTGGAGTCATCAGCGTATGAGTGGATAGGGTTAGATGTACAGCTTAGAAGGTCATTGATGAATAAAAGGAAGAGAGTTGGTGATAGGACAGAGCCCTGAGGAACACCACTGTTGATAGATCTAGGAAAAGAACGATGGCCGTCTACAAAAGCGGCTATAGAACGACCAGAAAGGAAGCTAGTGATGAAGGCACAGATAGAAGGATAGAAACCGTAAGAGGGCAGTTTGGAAATTAAAGATTTATGCCAGACTCGATCGAAAGCCTTTGAGATGTCGAGTGCAATGGCAAAGCTTTCGCCAAAGTCCCGAAAGGAGGATGACCAGGATCTGAAAGGTAGGTGAGAAGATCGCCATTGGAGCTCCTTGACGGAACCCGTACTGACGATCAGAAAGAAGGTTGTGATAGGAAAGATGCCTTAAAAATTTTCTATTGAGAATTGACTCGAAAACTTTTGAAATACAGGACATTAAAGCAATTGGACGATAGTTGAAGGGTTGGGAGTGGTCACTCTTCTTTGGGACTGGCTGAATGAGAGCAAACTTCCAGCAAGAAGGAAAGGTACAAGTTGACAGACAAAGGCGAAAGAGTTTGCCAAGGCAGGGTGTAAGCACAGAAGCACAGTTCTTGAGAACAACAAGAGGGACTCCATCAGGCCCATATCCCTTGTTACTATTGAGGCCAGTGATGGCAGAAAATACATCAGCTGAAGAAATTTTAATGTCAGCCATGAGGAAGTCATAGGCGGGAAGTGATGGAGGAACAGCACCGGAATCGTCTAAGGTAGAGTTGGAGGAGAAAGTCTGTGCGAAGAGATCTGCTTTATCCGTAGAAGAAATAGCTACAGAACCATCAGAGTAGAAAAGAGGAGGGAAGGATGATGAGGTAAAGTTGTTAGAAAGGTTTTTGGCAAGGTGCCAGAAGGAGCGGGAAGAATTCGGGTTGGAGAGTTGAGAGCATTTAGAACGGATGAAATTATTTTTAGCAGAGCGAAGAACAGACTTAGCACGGTTCCGGGCAGAAACGTCAAGATGATGTGATTCAGGGGTGGGTTGGCTCCGGCACCTTTTGTAGGCCCTCTCCTTGTTGCAGACAACATTAGAACAAGCGTGATTAAACCAAGGCTTTCTTGCGTTAGTCAGAGGATATGAGAAAAGAATGTATGCTTAAATGCCTGAGAGAATAACCTCCGTAATGAGCAAGGCACACTTAGATGGCTCCCGGCCATGGAAGCAATAATCATTCCAGGGAAAATCAAAGAAGTACTGCCTGAGGGCCTCCCAATCCGCGGCTCCAAAATGCCACAGACGACTTTTCCCTGGAGGGTCCACAGGCCGTACCGGAGTGATAGGACAGGTTAAGATGATAAGGTTGTGAGGAGCCCAACGGAGAGAAATAATTAACAGTGTATTCAGAAGGATTAGTTGTAAGGAAGAGGTCAAGTATATTGCAGTTCTCTCCAAGGCGGTCTGGGATATGGGTAGGGTGCTGTACAAGCTGCTCTAGGTCATTAAGGATAGAAAAGATGTAGGCTTGTTCACCAGGTGGATCAGTGAAAGGAGAGGAGAGCCAAAGGTGGTGGTGAACATTGAAATCTCCTAGAATGGAGATTTCAGAGAAAGGAGAAATGGATAGAATGTGTTCCATCGTAGAAGTAAGACAGTGCATGTGAATCACTTAGACCCTTCAGCCATACAGTAAATCTTGAAGCCGATTTCGTTGCTCATGAACCTGGTTCAGTCTATTCCTCGTTGCTCGTTATGAAACATACCGGATCCAGAGCGTGGATATATTATGTTTCTCATGTCATTTGTTATGGAAACCACACAAGAAAAGCAGGTAACCATTGTCACCTTTTACAATGCTATTAGCATTCGTGAAACTCTCTGACGGGTCTGCGTCCACTGAAATACCACTTGAATACGAACTGGGCAAAATACCGAGAGTGGGGTAACAAGAAGGTATGGTAATTATTTGTTGGAATATATAACACACTCTCTAACCGAAGGCCAAGCTTTCACAGTATTTGTGTAAAATCAAGCTTAGCATATTTTTCGTCGCTTGTCATCACATAACATAATTTTATGAGTGATGTCGTAAAGCTATTAACATTATTGAAACATAATTAATGAATACAATAAAAAAAATCTCGCCATAAATAAATATATGGCATCCACATTACTACTTAGGCCATCAACCTTCGAGTCTAGCAGCAATCACATTCCAAAATTAATTGTCTATGGCTTCATTTTATTCGCAATGACGTATGCAAGGATTTTTGCTTTAGCTACTGCGCTGGAGCTGTTAATGCAGACCATCCTCCCTCCTCCCCGAGTCTGCTCTGAAAGTCACTCCGAAGTTCACTAAAACTAATTCTACCACAACATAAATCACGAATTCAAAGTAAAACGGATTGCCAAGAAGGCTAATTAATGCCTTTAGACTGCAATTGAGACACTAGATAGACAATTTTTATTAACTGGCAATTTTCCCTGAAAGTGCAGTCCAGTGAAACTTTACGATAATGGGACTGGACCACTTCCTTGCTTGGAGATTACTTGAAGATGGATTTGTTTGGCAGGAGTAAGAACTCCACTTTCAAAGACTCGAACTTGGCAGTTCCCTCAGATTATGATGTTGGGCCTTTCAGGACCCTCCTCACTCCAATTATACAGACATGACTTGTCTCTCCAACGTTTATGTAGATTGGCATTGAAGGCGTCAATCTTGTCGCAGTGGACCACTGACTTTGGCAGCTTGTTCCATACCAGAGCTACTCCGAAGCAGAATGATTTACCGTGTCCTGCTCCTTTGTGTAAACTGAGTGAGCTGAAAATCGTGGTGATGACTGGACCTCTCTCAGTACTCAAAGTGCTTGGGTGTCACATCAGTGTCGTATCTGTGGAAATGCTTACAGACTTTTATCATATCGCCCTTCTCTCCCTTGTAGACCAAAGTGGGCAGTCGTAACTCCTTCCGTTTCTCCTCGTAGGTGAGATGCTTCAGCTCTCTGATTACAAGCGAACGAGTAAGCACAGCGACGCGATGTTTATGTACAGCTGAAATGAGCGGACCGACACGACTCAACCCAGATATGCCCGGCACGATACGGCGCGACTGCAATGGTTTCCATAGGTTAGTAACTTTTCTCCTATGTGAGATAGAGAAGAGATTCTTTCGCTCGCTCGTAGTAGATACATTCAATAAATTTTGTTTTTAGCTATATATTTACATATGGGACCAAAGTAACCCCTTGGAATCCCAGCTTTCCAAGGGTATGTACCGAGGGCTTCAATTTACATGTTCCGCTATGAAATCGAATTTAAAAAAGATTTCCTGTTGTAACACTATGTTTTCTTGCATGAATTCTAACAATGAAATATCTAATATTGCGCTCATAACTTTACATGAACCTTTTTTCTATGTTTACGGGGTGAAATCAACAAAGATAATCACCCCATTTCTGGGTTTTATCATTCGATCAATAGCCAAGCGTTTACCGACGAAGGTCGTTGACACGGCAAGTCGGGAGCAGAGAAATGAACATTGTTCATGTGGTAAATGCTACAACGCCTCGCTATATGCACATCCAGAGAGAAAATGTGAGACAAAAAAAAAAAAAAACTGAAAAAGTAAATATCATATGTCAATCATTCTTCTGTTATTGTTCAACTACCTCACCAGAAATGTTGAAAGTTTACACAAAGATGAAATTATGATGATAAGCATATGTAAAATTATTCGCTCACTCGTCACGCCCTCACAAAGCGCATTTTACTGCTCATACTGTCTGTTCGGATATGCACTTGTTTCAGGGCTCTAACCAGAAGCTTGGCTGACGTTGGCCACACAGCATTCGAGTACTCTAGGTGTGGGCAACTAGGACTTTATAGGGCTGGAGCAGTGTTTTCATGGTGAGGTGGGTGAAAGTTCTCCTGATATGACCCAGGATGTGATTGGTCTTGGCTATCTTTGATAGGATATGCACTTCGAAAGACAGTTGCTCGTTACAAACACACCAATTTTTTTTTCTGATTCCACATGTTTTATCAGGAATAATTTCGTGTTGCCCCATTTTAATCTTTACTCTTCCCAGTAGGTTGGTTGCAAAGTTGTCGCTAGCTGTATAAGTGAAGATAAAAGGACAAACAAGTCATCTTTTACACAACTTTGGCTCAGCGAAACTCATTAATTCGGTTCGTGTTCCGCTTTCCACCATACCTCAGGATTCTGCTACATCTCTGAAACTGTGCCTGTTGAAAAGATGATTTACTGCATTGCAGGGCAGACTCTTGTAATTAAGAAGCTATAAAAGGTTCTCAGTTGACACAGGAGTGGTAACTTGTGCAACATACATCATCATCTGTATCACTGCTCATTCTTTGAGATTGTCATTCCTGCTTGGCCTTTAGTGATAACGCTCCCCAGAGTGTTTGAGGTTGTAATGAGGAGTAATAAAAGATGAATTACCCAGAGAGTGTAACGCACACGCTAAGGAACTTCTCTAGGGGTCAAATGTTTGACTTTGCTCTATGACTTTGATCTTCAACAGATTACTGCCAAAATAAAACTGTTTTATACTTGCATAAACTTTAACCCTGCCATCAACTGTAGTACTGATCTGACCAAAAGTGAGTTGACTCTTCCCAAGTACTTTCACAATTGAGCTTTCCCTGTGACCATCACATTTGACGGTATTCCCCAAACTTAATATCTTTAGCCTTGTTTTAGCCTAAACTCTACCACATAGGTCAGTCTACATCGGATAAAAACTGTTTAAGTTGACCTTGCCTTATATCCTTGACGTTTGACCTAATTTTAAGAAAAAAAAAAAAAAAAGGTTACTCCATTAGCTCTCAAACATTTCACCAAATCTGGATAAATTCGGATCAAAAATATTAAATTTCTATTATTTTTTAACACACACACACACACACACACACACACACACACACACACACACACACACACACACACACACACACACACACACAAGCCAAGAGTGCTGTCATTTCTCACCGCGGACGAGTTGGAGGGAGATGCCAGATGCCATTTTGCAAGTAGAAATTACTTATCTGTAAGATGGCATACTTTCCAGAAGTGCCTGCAGTAGGCAAAAGAAAGGATAAAAGTAGAAAACAGAATGATGACCTCTATCCAGAACTGGCTGAAATGGAAAAATATAATAAATTTGTAGGGAAAGTGAATGGACTGAACTGGAAAAAAAAAAACTTTACAAGAAGAAATAGGGGAAATCAAAAGAGAACTAAACCTACGGAAGGAAAAAAATGAGGAACAGGTAAAGGAATAAATAAAACATGAGTTGTCAGCAGAAGTGAAGAAGCAAAGCGAAATAGGGAGCACATTACTCAGTCATGAGAGAGTTTTGGAGGAGTTCAAAAATCATACAGATATAATTAGGCAAGTAGGAAGTCTGATAGATCAAAGCAGTGTTATTGAAGAGAAGACAACTCAGGCAAATGAAATGATGAGAAATTGCAAAGAGTACATTCAAAGTATTATGCAGAAGTCACAAAAGTCAAGGAAGAAATAGTAAACAAGGTCGAAGCAAAAAGCATAAGAAGGAAAGTACAGATCAAAGCTGATTAAGGAATCAACTGAGATAAATAAATCTATAGTAATCATTGATAAAGATGAAGAAGAAATAAGAAACAGAATCTCTAGAAACCAAAAGGAGGTGGTAAATATAATGAATATATTGAAAGAAGTATCAGAGGACATATGTGAGATAGATATAGAGGAATTATATGGTTAGAGAAATATGAGAGCAATAAGACAAGGCCCCCAAAAGAAACCTTCCAAAGTGCGAACACTGTTGAAGAAGTATTAAAAAATGCTAACAAACTTAAGGACACAAAGGAATTCAAAGAGGTATGGATAAAAAGTTGCTTAACTCATGAAGAATGGAGATTACTAAAGGAAAAAGGTGACAAAGCAAAAATGAAGGAATGACGAAAAGTTAGATGATGAGAGAAGTAATTTTTTTTTTTTACAAAGTAGCAGGGTTACAAGTACGAAACGTCACATAAACAGCAGGGATAAAAGAAAGGAAAAATCAGGGTAGTAAACCCAACAAATGTCAAATATGTAAACATGACTAAGTTGATATACTCAAATGCAGATGGAATGGAATCCAAATCATTGGTGATAAAAGGCTAAAGCAAAGAAAAGGAACCTCATATTATTTGCCTGATAGAACCAAAATTAATCCCAAGGATACTCAGTGACTCCATAAATTTTGATAAATACAATATGTAGAAGAGACAAATAAAAAAAAAATAGGAGTTATGATATTAACAAAGAAAACACTTCAAGTCAAAGAGATAGAACTACAAGTAGAAATAATTGCAGGAAAAATCAACACATCTAAAGGGAAAAAAATGGTTGCTAATTTATATATGCCACCCCAAAACAAGCATTTGGGATAGAATTGAAAATGAAGACTTGGCAGAAAGTACAATTCAGAGTTTAAGAACCCTACTACTTAATATATATATATATAACAGGAGATTCGAACACAAATATTAATTTGAGTACTTTAGATATAAGAAGCTATGAAAGCTGTTGGAATCAAAAACTCCTAGAACTTATACAGGAGTTTTTCCTAATACAACATGTAATGGAAACACCAGAAGAAGAGGACCAGAAGAACCATCATTATTGGATCTCATATTCACTATGCATGAAAATGACAACATAATTTGTTACCCTCTTTTCGGCAAATGCGACCATGCAGTATTAGATTGTAATTTTAGGACAGTATATGATATTGTTCGTGATAATGAATATTACAATAAGGGGCTAAACTACAAAAAGGGCAACCATCATGACCTAAAGAAGTACTATATAAAAACAGATTGGGACAAGAAGCAGTGCCAAAGCACAGCAAACCCATCCCCAGCAGTCATTTTAGTGCTGACGAATAAACACATGATATCTAGTCAAAGATGTCACATATCAAATTTGGAGTAAATGGTGAAAACTGACGATTTTATGCGCATCTGAAATTTTAGGCCCGACCCCCCTACTGCTAATTGGGGGGTGACCCCCTGATGTAATGAGGCATATTATAGGATGCAGATTTGAAAGATGCACCTTTACGTTTTGGTTGCATGTCAGTATGACAAATTTGAAATTAGTTATAGCGAATATATATATATATATATATATATATATATATATATATATATATATATATATATATATATATATATATATATATTACATTTGGGGGGGGATTACAGCCTGGGCCTTGGCCCAGCTTGGCCCAAAAGTTAATGAGTTGATCAGAATTTCACAGCCCACCATCCCTATAATTTTTGTCAAAATCGCACCAGTACATTTCGCGTAAAGTTGTTAACAGACAGACAGACAGACAGACAGACAAACAAACGGACAGACAGACAAACCAAGTGAAAACAATACCCGTCCTCGATCCCGTCTGGGCCGGGAACGGGTAAGAAGGAACTTAGAGGACAGGATGAAAATGTTTTATATAGAAAATTATGTGAATTTTACGAAACAGGAATCCAAAAGTATACAGCACAGCACAAAGAAGTAGAAATAAGGATTTAAAAAATGGTTTAATACTGGATGTAGAGAAGCAAAAGAAAAAAGAGATTTGCTGTGGATTAGATACGGAAGATATAAAAACAAGAGGGCACATAATAACTACAAACAGGCAAGAAATGATTATCCAAGGATAAGGAGAGACTCTCAAAAGCAGTTTGGGGAAGACATAAAAGTAATTCTCAACGGAAGCTATTTTACAGCTACATACGAAGTAAAACTAAAGTCATAGATATAATGCAGTCTATCATGGATGAAGGGAAAATCTATAACAATGAAGGAGATTTAGAAACACAGACTGTTGTAGAAAGCTTCAAGTAGAATTAAATAAGCTTCATGTATGGAGCAGTAGATGGCAAACGGAATTCAGTGTGGACAAATGCCTTGTAATCAAGTTTGGTAAAACAAATAAAAGACCAGACTGGGATTGAAAGCTAGGAAGTTCATCCCTTCACATAACAGAAAAGGAGAAGGACTTTGGAGTGATTATCAGAAACAGACTATCTCCGGATGACCACATCAGTGAGAAAGTACGGAACATGTACACATTTCTTGCTAATATAAAAGTGGCATTCACACACACACACACAATATATATATATATATATATATATATATATATATATATATATATAGATATATATATCTATATATATATATATATATATATATATATATATATATATATATATATATATATATATATATATATATATATATATATATATATATATATATATATATATTGTGTGTATGTTGAAAATGATAATCACAACATTCATTAGACCAGCCGTGGAGTATGGATCAGTAGGCTGGAATCCACATATCAAGAAAACACATAAAATTGAGAAGGTACAAACGTCCGCTACAAGATGGGCACCAAGCTTAAGGTTACTAAGCTATGAAGAAAGTCTAGAAAAATGAAACCCACCAACATTATAAGATAGAGAGAAAAGAGGAGACATGATTATGTTACATAAATGCGTCAGAAGAAAAGAGGAAATAGTGTAGATGAGTTGATAACATATGGGGAAGCAAAATCAGTGAGGACACTCCAAAAAAAACTGTATAATAAAAGAGAGGTGGTAGAGACGTAAAGGAATTCAGTTTCCCAAATATAGCAATTGATCAGTGGAATGCACTGCCGAATCATATGTGCACTTGACTCACCAAGAACCCTCTTGACCATCTTTACAGTACGCGGCTTAATTAAAATTTCACCAATCGTGTGGACCTTTTTCTTCATTGCTCCTTTAAGAGAAGCCTCATTTGAATCCTCTGCTGCACTTAAGTTCTGTTTTTGGAATACACCAATCCCATCCAGTCTCTATTTTCCCAATCTCTGTTCATTGTGCTTGAAGAAACTAGAGCCTTTCTTTGCATTCTGAGAGTAGGTTGACGTCTAATGATGATTCCTCTTACTAGGCCTCACAGAATCATTCCCCAGGAATTTGAAACACAGCACACACTGAGGTTTCTCGATGCCATCAGCGAGGATTGATGTAAATCCGTAGTTAAAATATTCATCATTGTATTGCCGCTTTCTAGGAACACTGACAGCCATCGCAAATCTACCCAAACAGATAGAAACAGACGAATGAAAACGTTTAAAATTATTTGACCATTTACACCTTACTAAATTAATTCACTTCGCATATTTAAAATCAGTGTAAAAAAAATATCAATGTTATGCGTCCTTCACCAAACTAGAATGATTAATTTTTTACTACTCCCAGGCAAATAAAATTTACACAGTATAAAGTCACTGGTTTTCAGCATTTGATTTTTTTTTTTTGCAAACTATACTGTATTCATTTGCTCGTTATTTTTTGTTTCTAACATGTTGGAACAAGTTTCAATAAATAAACTTTGGAGTTAGTAATGTAGATGTTACCACTAACGCAACTGAAGAAAAATTCGTCTGACATCACAGTAGCTATTAAATTCTGTTTTCTCCATGCGTGGTAGCCGGGTTCCGTCGTCACCTTTACTTATGCAAAGGTTATGTAAATCATAGGTACACTTTATGAAAACAATGTGATGTATTGTGTGAAATTGCTGAATGCAGCATTACACTCCGAATAATCGCATTTAATCATTACTGGATCATTTTCACACTGCCAAAAATTTTAAGATTAAAGACTAATTGTTAGATACAAAAAACAGGCAAAAGGGTGCCAAATCCAAAAAAGGAACATTAAATACCACATACTCGTATGAATGCATATCATCCAAAAACACCGATAACTATAAAAGTAGCAAAAAAACAAAATAATAATATTTTAAATTTCTAGCCGACTCTACCCTGCATTAAAATTTCCCAGTCATAAATTATAAGTCAGAGCTGCTAATTCTAAATTGAAATCGAGATTGGTGAAAGCTGTTTGATTAAAATTCAACATAAGGTGGTGATTTTTTTGTTCATCATTGATTTTATTTCACAGCATTTGGTGAAATTGAAATAGATGAATTCTGTCATACATTTCAGATTAGTGCTGTATATTTTTTACGTAACTTTTTGATTTCCTTCCTTAATATTACAGAACAGAGGAAGCACAAATGAAATGAAAAAAATAATCAATACATCAAATTACAGATGTTCTCCTTTCATAAAAAAATCTGTAACAGGTGGGCGTGATCAGCTGTATAGGGAAAAGTTCTGCAATATTGCATTATGACAGTCCAGTAACGAGCGCTGTCAGATACCCGTGTAGAGTGGGGGAAGGCGTGGGAAGATAGCGTGACTGAAGGACAAACAAACAAACAACAAGATTGTTTTAAATATATAGATGATACCTATATCTGTCTATCTATCCATCTATCTACGTATATCCATCTCTCTCTCTCTCTCTCTCTCTCTCTCTCTCTCTCTCTCTCTCTCTCTCTCTCTCTCTCACTCTATACGTACGTGTGTGTGTGTGTGTGTGTGTGTGTGTGTGTGTGTGTGTGTGTGTGTGTGTGTGTGTGTGTGTGTGTGTGTGTGTGTGTGTGTGTGTGTGTGTGTGTGTGTGTGTGTGTGTGTGTGTGTTTATGCAAGGAAGATGGAACCTAAGGCCAGGAGACCAGAACATTGCTCCATCCAAGAAAAAAAAAAAAAGAATAAGAAAACAGGAAGCCAAATTCAAGATCGGTTCATTTCGAGATGCCTGGAAACACTGTATCCGAAAGACTGGAGATCATAGGCAGTAGGAAAGAAAGACAAAGGGAGACACTTCCAGAGCTGAGATCTGTTTCATTCATGAAGGACTGGAAGTATCAGTTAACCCTTGCATTGGTGAGTTGGACAGAAAAGCGATTAGAGTTTGTTGCATGGCGGGTGTTATGCACCTGCCGTAGTGGTAGAGGGATGCAATCAGAAAGTTCAATGGATCCATGACCATTGAAGTAACGATAGAAAAGAGATAAAGATGCAACAGTGCAGCAAAGAGACAGGTTAAATAGAACCAGTAAGAGGAGGAGAGTTAATGTGACGAAAAGCCTTTAACTCCACCGTATTGAGAAGAGCTGTATGTGGGGAGCCTCCCCACACACGAGAGTTGTACTCTACAGGGGAAACTAAAAAACAACTACTAAGTCAACAAATGTTCAGTTGTGAAGAAAGCCCAGAGTCGGCTTAGCACACCGAATCTCTCGGAAGCAGATTTCACGAGAGGTAAAATGAACTTTCCAAGATGAGTCCCGAGAGAATGAAACCTCAAGTATGTTAAAAGATGATGCGGGATTGAGTTGGATATTGTTAAAAATTAGAGGATACTTTGCGGAAGAAATTGTCGTGTTTAAAGATGTATGAATTGAGGGTTTGATGGATTAAAAAGATTATTTTTACCCACAACAGAGATATTAGCCAAGTCTGACATTAGGTGTGCCATTGCCTTTTCCCTTGTTCATTGAGGTAACTGCTGAGGTGGACGCTGCAAAAAGTAGATGGAAGGTAAAGGGTGAAGTTTTCAGCGTATTAAGAGATAGGGTTAGATGTACAGCTTAGATGGTCGCTGATGAATAGAAGAAAGAGAGTTGGCAATTTGAAAGAGCCCCGAGGAATACCACTATTGACAGCTCTAAGACAAAAACGGTAGCCATCTGCAGCAGCAGCTATAGAACGACCAGAAAGGAAGCTAAAGATGAAGGCACAGATAGAAGGATAGAAACCGTAAGAGGGCAGTTTGGGAATTAAAGATTTATGCAGCACTCGATCAAAAGCCTTCGAGGTGTCAAGTGCAATGGCAAAGCTTTCGCCAGAGTCCCGTAAGGAGAATGACCAGGAGTCTGAAAGGTCGGTGAGAAGATCGCCAGTAGAGGTCCCAGGCGGAACCCATAACGATAATCGGAACGAAGGTTGTGATAGAGAGGTGCGATAGAAAGGTGCATTATTTATTTATTTTTTTAAAGAATAGAATTAAACCTTTAAAAATAGAGGATGTTCAAGTAATTGGGCGAGAGAGGGCTGGGAATGGTCAGTCTCCTTGAGACAGGCTGAATGAGGGAAAACTTCCAGTTTGAAGGAAAAATACAAGTTGACAGGCAAAGGCGAAATAGTGACCCCAGGCAGGGTGTAAGCAAAGAAGCACAGTTCTCGACGACAACAGTAGGGACCCTATCAGGCCCATAATTATGCCTTGTTAGTATTCTGGCCAGTGATGGCAGAAAATACATTAACTGAAGAGAATTTAATGTTCGGCATGAGTAAGTCATAGCAGGGATGTAATGGAGGAACAGCACCGGAATCGTCTAAGGTGGAACTGGAGGAGAAAGTCTATGTGGCGAGTTTTGCTTTATCAGTAGAAGAAATAGCTACAGAGTCATCAGAGTGGAAAAGAGGAGGGAAGGATTATAAGATAAAATTGTTAGAGAGGTTTTTGGCAAGGTGCCAGAAGGAGCGGGAAGAATTTGAGCTGGAGAGCTCTGACCATTTAATAGAAATGTAAATATTATTAACAGAGAGAAGATCAGACTTAGCACAATTCCTGACAGAAACATAAAAGAAGTGCTCCAGTACATTTGTAGGCCATCTCCGTGTTGTGGACAGCATCAGAACAAACATGATTAAACCATTTTTTTTTTGCATTAGTCACTGGTTATGAGAAAGGAATGTATGCTTCCATGCCCAAAAGAATAACCTTTTGTAATGCACATGGTACACTCAGATGGCTCTCGGTCAGCGAAGCATTAATCATTCAAGGGAAAATTAAAGAAGTACTGCCTCTGGACCACCCAATGAGCAGATCCGAAGTGCCACAGCCGCCATAACTTTGCAAGGTCCATAGGCGTTACTGGAGCGATAGGACAGGTTAAGATGATAAGGCCATGATTAGAGGAGCCCAGGAGAGAGAAAAGATTAACAGCGTACGCAGAAAAAATAGTATGTTGAAACTCTCTCCAAGGTGGTCAGAGATAAGGGTCGGATGCTGTACAAGCTACTGTAGATCAATTAGGATAGAAAAGATGTAGGCTTGTTTTCCAGGTGAATCTGTGAAAGGAGAGGAAAGCCAAAGGTGGTGATGAGCTTTGAAATCACCAAGAATGGAGCTTTCAGATAAAGGAGAACTTGATGGGATGTGTTCCATCTTAGAAGTAAGATAGTCAAAGAATTGTTCAGAGTCAGTGGAATTGGTGGTTAAGTAAACAACACAGATATATTTAGCCAGAGAATGACAGGATAGGTGAAGCCATAGCGAAGAAAATTCAGAAGATTCAAGTTCAGAAATACGAGAGTTATACATGTTGTTGCAGACTTATACACAACTGCCACCTTGAGCTTTGCAGTGAGTATAAAGAAAGTGGGAGGATACAAAGAAAGGTCTGCTATCAGTCGTTTCAGACACTTGAGTTTCATTGAGGAAGAGGTGAGGTTTCGAGGAGGAAAGGCGGTGATTAACAGAGAGAAAGTTAAAGGAAAGGCCGCGAATTTTGCAGATTCAGGCATATTGTAATGTGCATTCAGCTTGGTGTTGACAGTTAGGGAACTTGTAGTGAAGAGCATGCTAACCTACTCTGTGTATTACTAAAACACTCAAAAAGTTCAACAAAATGGGATGTTCAGACGCTAGTCCCGAGGGCTGATGAAACGGGAGCTCCAGCTCTCGCTGTCATCGGCTTTCCATCCACTTTGCGCGTGTCAGTTTCACAGTGCCACAAACCAGCACACTGGTGTCCAATCAATATTATCTCCCTGCAAGTTTAGTACCAGACTCTCTCCCTCCCCCCCCTCTCTCTCTCTCTCTCTCTCTCTCTCTCTTAATAATCTATCAGTGTCTGTTTTCTCTTTATTAGCAATGAAATATAAGTACTAACTGCAGCACATGTTCGCCACAGAAACAAAAAATCTGGTTCAAGGTTCGCTGTATTACGAGAATACTGGATTTGGAGATGGTGGGAGAATTTTTTTTTTTCCCAATGACAGTGTCTGCAACAATATATTCACAGTCATTACAGTACTTTCGGCTACATAATACGCACCTTAGGGGCTTTGTAATAAACCTTCCTTGCCAATATATATTTCTACATAATACAAGTTTACAATTATTTTCTTGTCGTTTATGGAAGGTATGCTATAACTGAAATAATATAAATGACATGCAAGAGTAACCTAACGGGTAACAAGAAGCGGTGCCACGGCACAGCTAACTCGTTCCCGGCAGTCATTTTAGTGCTGACGTATAAACACAGCAGGATATCTAGTCAAAGATGTCACATATCAAATTTGGAATGAATCGGGTGAAAATTGACGATTTACGCCCATTCGAAATTTTAGGCCTGACCCACCTGACATTGACCACCCTACCGCTAACTGGGGGGTGACCCCCCTGATATAATGAGACATGTTATAGGATGCAGATTTGAAAGATGCACCTTTAGGTTTTGGTTTCACGTTGATGTAAAGAAACTTAAAAGAGTTATGGCGAAAAGACGATTTTTTTTTTCTGTCCCCTTCCCCGAGGCCCTTCGGGACGGGGACGGGTAATAAGCGAAGTGAATTACTAAGGAAGACGTCCTGGTAAAGCTTTTACGCTCATTATAATACGAACTTTTGACTGCCACAAGCACCACCCTCCTTAAAAGACAACTAATCCTGATTCATATTTGGCCAGCAGAGGTTCAGTTAGTTTTGGTTATTACTTTCTCAGTGGAGTGGGTTGGGCCCTACAGTTTATTCCGGATGGACGAATTAAGGCAAAGAAGGATAAATGGTGGAAGCACAAAGACCAGATGGAATAAACCTCAATATCTTTGATTTAAGATTTGTTAAACTGTGCAACTCACGGAAAATTCACTTTACAGCAGCCGGTGGTTTAACGGTTTAATTGAGACGAAGGGACATAATTCCCCATATATTCGTTACAGCATCCTTCACTGACATACGCTGGTGAACATCACCAAGCTGAGAAATGCAGGTATGTTTCTGAGCCCTTAGATAGCTTCAATATAATGTGTCCAAAAGTAAAGTAACTAACATGCCTTAAGCATAAAAACAGGCATGGAAATATTTGATCATGGTCCTGAATCATGTCTGAATCCCAGGGAGGTGACTGAGGTTTTATGATCATGTAATGCAACCAGGAAAATATATCTGAGAAGCAATAGCCTGGTTTTGGCCCCCAGTTTCTCTAATGGGCTATTACTGAATTGGCTGTTACCCGTTTTACTGTTATCTTTATTGCAACTCTTAACCCCTTAGTTCAAGAGGGATGGTGCAGGTGTCAGCAGATTAAGTTGTGAAAACAGAAAATTGAATGAAATGAGTAATTTTCAGAGACGGGAAGCCACTACTAAGTTGAATCCAGTGTTTGGATCGCAACGGTAGCAGCAGCAGCAATAATAATAATAATAATTCATTCATTGCCAGACGCCATGTATCCCAGACGGGGTGGCCAAGGGCTTAGAGTTAATTGTTTTACAGGGAGGGGCACTAATCCTCCACCAACCCCACTTGACACGTAGGGATGCCAACAGCATCTGGTGTTCCCAGGCGGTCACCCATCCAAGTACTAACCAGACCCAACGTTGCTTAACTTCGCTGATCGGACAGGAAGCGGTGTACTCAACGTGGTATGGCCGTTGGCATAATAATAATAATTATAATAATTATTATTATTATTATTATTATAGTAATAATGATGATCATGATGATGTTACATTGCCCGAACAGCGGCGGGACTTTTGTTTTATTTAATTACTTTGTTATTATGAGCTAAATAAACAGATTTTTAGCTGGAAGAAATATCATCGATAAATGAAGCCCTGGTATGATAACTGTGCACACTGTGGACGGTTCATTTCATGGTGATAAACACAAGGGGGTAGATTTAATTATTCTTAGTCCGTTAGAAAAATATGTTGCTTTGTCGAATCTAGACACTTCTAATATACTATAGCAGTAGCCGTGTGTGTGTGTGTGTGTGTGTGTGTGTGTGTGTTTATTTTGGGCAGCCGAAACTACACAATCAATTCGCACCAAAATTGGCACAAAAGTCGCAAAAAATTCTCTGATGTGAAAAGACTTGGTCCGATCACGACTGAAAAACTTTTACTATATTTAATGGCCGATCAAAATTTGACCAAAAAACCCCGCTCCCGCCGCCTGGTCGGTTGCCGTGGCCGAGTGGTTATCTCGTACTTGCGTGCAGACAACTTGGGTTCCATTCCCGAAGCTGCAAATAACACGATCAATTGGTTAGCTGCAAAAAATCCAAGTGACAATGTTAGACTAGAACAGCACATAAACGTGACTAGGATTACCTGAAATGATCGCAACACGTTCGTGAAGCGCGAGGAAACGAGTGAGAAGCATGAGGAAACGAGTGTGAAGCACGAGAAAGCAAGCGCGCAGCACGAGAGCCCTCTGCAGGAGCAAGTGAGAGAGGGCCTGAAGGGCCCACAAACACTTCTCTAATATAGCCTACTATAGCAGTACCAGTGTGTGTGTGTGTGTGTGTGTGTGTGTGTGTGTGTGTATTTTGGGCTGCCAAAACTACACATTCAAATCGCACCAAAATTGGCACAAAAATCGCAAACAAGTCGCGATGTGAAAAAACTTTGGCCTCATCTCGACTGAAAAACTTTTACTGTATTTAATGAGTGATGAAAGTTTGACCCCAAAATGCCATTCCCAGCGTGAGCGCGTGAAATTAGGTTTGTGTTCACCATAGAGTTTTTGATGGCTTTATATCTAATACACTATAGCAGTAGCCGTGTGTGTGTGTGTGTGTGTGTATTTTAGGCAGCCGAAACTACACATTCAAATCGCACTAAAATTGGCACAAAAATCGCAAAAAAATTTGCTGAAGTGAAAAAACTTGCTCCCATCACGATTGAAAAACTTTTACTATATATAATGACTGATCAAATTTTGACAAAAAAAAAACGCCGCTCCCGGTGCCCGGTCGGTTGCCGTGGCTGAGTGGTTAATATCTCGGACTTGTGTGCGGACAACTTGGGTTTCATTCCCGAAGCTGCAAATAACACAGTCAATTGGTTAGCTGCAAAAAAAATCCAAGTGACAATGTTGGACTAGAATAGCACATAAACGTGACTCGGATTACCTGAAACGATTGTAATGAGCGCGCAAAGCGCGAGGAAACGAGTGAGTAGCACAAGGAAACGAGTGCGAAGCACAAGAAAGCGAGCACGCAGCACGAGAGCCCTCCACAGGAGCAAGTGTGAGAGGGCTCAAAGGGCCCACAAGCACTTGTATATTCAGATAACGTTAACCTTCTCGTACTGAATGGGATACAAATTCCTTTACCGTTTTTAGAACTTATTTTTTTTATCGGTGAGTTTGCTGTTCAAAAAAGTCTGCTTGTTGTAAAGGAGTAATGTCCTCCATGGCAACGGCAAATATTTGATTTTACCAGCGATATCCATCATTTCCTCTTGAGTTGAATCCGTATACATGTACCAATTTCTGAATGCACAGTAACAGTTAAGTGTTTGGTGGTGACGATCATCATCCACTCACTTGTAGTGCTGCCAACTACTTCCTTCACCATTATCGTTTCTGTCTCTGCCCTCCTCTCTTCCTGCTTCTCCCTTTCCTTCCCGTAGCTTTTTATTAATTTTCTTTCCACTTCAGGTGGATCTACACTGAGTAACAAGCCTAATGGCTTCCTGTAATCTAGAAAACCATTTACAAGCTGGGTGGTAACCATACAACCATTTCACGGGGTGATCTGGAGCCAACAATGGTGTACCTGTTAACTGGGTTTGGAGATGCAAATGCAGCGTCTACCCAGGAACCAAAAACACACATTTTCCCCCCCGTCCTCACTGTGGTGATGCGCCGTCAACACCAAGGGAGCATCGGTTCACTCCACGGGTTATCACTGTATTGGCGGGTGCTTGTTTGTGGTTGACGGCTGTGCTCGGCTAGAGAGACCGAAATTTATAAAAAACAAGAGTTATACGATTTCAGTTTCGTGCAAACATTTGTGATGCTCGTATGCAATGTTCTGAAAAGTCTCTTGTCTTACAATAACTTGTAAGTGCTTGTAGTGATGTTTTGTTGATCAGTTATACATATACTCTACCCGTGGACGAGCGGTTGTTATACTTGAGTGGTTTTGTAAGTGGATAATCTTCGTTCCCTTTTGTCATGCAATGACAGGAGAGGTAAAGATGAGTATGGGACTATTTTTATTTGTCTTGGAAATATTAACAAAGTCTCTCACACACGAGTGAAGCGTAGAGTCCCGCAAGCTAACCTCCCTGTCTCGCTCGCTCTCTCTCTCTCTCTCTTCCACCCTCTCGCCCATGTTGCTAGGCTCCTTCTCCCTGCTACCTGCCGGTTCTATGTCTAACCTCCTTCTGAGCTCTGCTTCCTAAATTCTGGTGTAGCAGGGGTCGTGTCAAGTGTGTTACACTGTTGTTGGAATGTTCTAGAAACCTGTGTGTGAGTATGTGTGTATGTGTGTGTATGGTCACTAGGCGCTGTCGTGTGCCTATAAAGCATTCCTTGAGTTAGAGTGTGTAAGCATGTTTAGCATTGCTCGATTCTCGCAGACACAATACCTCTGCCTTGCTGCTTCTGTGTGTCTGTCTATCTATCTATCTATCTATCATGTTTTCTATAATTAATTGTATTTATAATATGGAGTCCTAACACTTGGACTCGGAAGCTCGCAGCACAGACTTTCGAGTGTTATTGCTCAGTTGTTACTTAATGAAAAGTGTCAATATTGGTGTCCACAAATGTGCAGTAGGATGACAACAATAATGACCTACAATGAAGGGTAAGATAACATGCAATATATTCGTAGCACTGACAAAGATAAGGGTACGTACAGAAATGACGTAACGCAATCTAATAACAGCACTAACTTGATGAATTTATTCTTTCTTGTACCATCAATATATTTTACTTAGTTTAACAGAGATCGTCGTGCTGAAGCACATAGAAACAGCTTCATTTAACTCCTTCAGCATAAAACTGTAGCTTTCCAACATTTTATACTTGCAAACGCCAGGCGGTTTTTAAGTAACTTAGGGAAGAACCTTCCTCAAAATGAAGAGATTAACGGTTTTTACGGTAGCAGTGAGCGTGTAGAATCGGGGACACAGTTTCGCCTGCTGGTTCACTGCGTCTACTTCACATCAAGGGTATGATCGTCACTTACTTTTCTAAATTACCTTATCAAAGAGAAACATGTATGACCAGAGAACTTGCCTTAGCTGCCCACCATATCAAAGGGAAACATGTATGACCAAAGAGACAAATCCAGCCTCTTTCAGCTTGAGAATATTAGCCAACAGAGGAAGCAAACATGCAGAATATGTGAAACATTCAGTGAACTTTGGTCTTGGATTTTACATAAAGCAGCGTCACAGGACGGGTCTTCCTCGTCGCTGCCCTTCTCAATCAACCATGAGAGACCACTCATAGGATTACGGTGTACTCCTTTTGGAAGAATATTTTGAAATAACCAATGGCTGTAAAAATCTGACGGACAAGTACTTGATTCATTGTATAAAAAGTCACTTGCTCCCCAGTAAAGTAACCTAATGCCCTTAAATATTATATAAATATATTTCAATTTCCCTTTTGATGTAATTCGTTGTTTATGTATATTTTGATGTCCTATATTTTCTGTTAATTCTATACCACTTAGGATCGCATAATGAGATGCAGAAACACTGGGAGAAAACAAAGATGCTATTTGCGTCATGGCTAAATACTACCCTCACTTCTGTAGGACGTAATCACTTCAGAAAATTATAAATTCCTTGTTTTACTTTGTCATATGCGCCATAACTGATTGCTTTAGTATGGAAAATCTTTCATATATATATTGATTTTGTCCAAAAGTTTCAAAGATCAATTACAAAAGGCGCGACAGTACTGACAGGGATTAATGAAGGCTATATCTAACTCCAGATACTGGGAAGGCGAATAAAACTATCCGAAAGTAGCAAGAGGGAAATTCAAAGCAAGTACTCGGATTGAAATGGTTATGAACTTATTGCGTAACTAACGTGTAACATATGCCCACACTGAAATAAGTAAGCTGAAAAAACGTACAAGAAAGCCAAACAGCCCACGAGTATAAAGGTTTTGTTTTATTGCATTATACCTTCGTTACATTGACGCTAAATTTTGGTAGATTTTTCCTGAGTCCAGACAATTTTTGTAAGTTTAGGAAAAATCTGTCGTATACAAAGGCAGATGAAGGCAACAGTTACCTATGGTGAAAGTGATCGGCTGGAGAGAACAGGAATAAATCAATAGATGTTTCTTTAATGCAAGGGAGACTGAACTAAAGCCAGGAAGCTCGCATGATTGTTCCCTCCGGGGAAAAAAAAAATGCAAAGAACCAAATTCAAGATCCGTTCATTCGAGATGCCTGGTCTCAGTGCGTTTAAAAAACATAAAGTCAGAGGTAGTATAAAATACAGGCAGAGGAAGACAGTTCCAGAGTTGACCTGTTACATACATGAAGGACTGGAAGCAACGGTTAATTTTTGAATAGGAGAGCTGGACAAAAACAGGACAACAGTTTGCTGCCAGACGTATACTACGGGTCCGCCATTGTATTAGAGTGATGCAAGAAAACAGTTCAGAGAAGCAGTGACCACTAAAGTACTGTACAGATGGAAATGAGATAAAGATGCAACAGTGCGGCAAAGGCACAAAAGGTGATGGAAGCCAGTAAGAGGAGAGTTTATGAGACAAAAAGCCTTTGATTCCACCTTGTTGAGATGCGTTTTATGTGTGTGAGCCTGCCCACAAATGAGAGTTATATTGTACTCTGGTGCAAAAGTCAACAATTGTGCGTGAGTAAAGAAGGCAGGAGAGTAGCTTAACACACCAAATCTCTTGGAAACAAATTTTACATGAGAGATAATATGATCTTTCCAAGCTAAATCCGAAGAGAATGAAACACAAAGATGATGAAGAATTGAGTTGGATATTGATAAAAATTAGAGGATACTCTCGCCAAACATTCTGACGAGTCAATAAATGTAAAAACTGAGTTTTTGATGAAGTAAAACCAGAGATGTGAACCCAATAAGACATTAGGTGTGGAATCTCCTCATCCCGTGTATGTTGAAGTGACTGCTGAGTTTGACGTTGCGAGAAGCGAATGAAAAGGTGAAGGGTGGAATGAGCAGCATGTGAGGGGATAAGGTTAAATGTTTAGCTTAGGTCACTGATGAATAAAAGATAGAGAGTTATGACAGAACATAACCGTGAGGAGCGCTACTACTGATAGCTTTAGAGGGAGAACGGTGGCTGTCACAGCTACAGAACAACCATAGAAGAAGCTAGGGATAAGGGCACAAACAGTAGGATAAAACCAAAAGAGGACAGTTTGGAAAATAAACGTTTATGCCTGACTCGATTAAAAGCCTATGAGATGACCAGTGGCAAAGCTTTTGACAAAGTCCCATAAGGAGGATGAGTAGGAATCTGAATGGATGGCGAGATCACCAATGAAGCGTCCATGACGGAACCCAAACTTGAGATCAAAAAGAAGGTTCTGATTGAAAGTGCTTTAAAAATTTTGTGTTAAAACAGATTCAAAATTTTTTGGAAATACAAGATGATAAAACAAATGGTCGATGGTTGGAGGGCCGGGAATGGTCGCCCTTTTTTGGGACAGGCTGAATGAGGGCAAACTTTCACCAAGAAGTAAAGGTACAGATCGACAAATAAAGGCGAAAGAGTTTACATAGGCTGGGTGCAACCACAGAAGCACAGTTATTAAGGACAACAGAAAGGAACCCTTCAGCCCATATGCCATGTTAATACTGAAACCAATGGGGGCAGAATGCAATGTCAGTCATGCAGAAGAAAGTGGTGGGGGGGGAAGGGAAATGATGGAGGAACAGCACGGAAACCATGTAAGGTTAAATTGGAGGAGAAAGTCTAAGCAAAGAGTTCTGCTTCCCGTTGAAGAAACAGCTACATAACCATCAGAGCGGGAAAAATAAAGAAAGAAGGATGGAGAAAAAATGTGAAAGAGGTTTATGGCAAGGTGCCAGAAGCAGCAGAAAAAAATTGAGCCAGAGAGTTCAGAGCATTTGGTATAAATGAAATTATTCTAACCAAAGTGATGAAAAGAATTAGCACGGTTCCGGGCAGAGACATAAAAGAGATGAGACTTAGGAGTGGTTTGGCTCCGGTACCTTTTTTCGGCCTTCATGCTGTGGACAGCATTAGAACAAGAGTGATTAATCTATAATATATATATATATATATATATATATATATATATATATATATATATATATATATATATATATATATATATATATATATATATATATAAATATATATATATTGCAGTAGTCACAGGATAAG
The DNA here is from genome assembly GCF_032717465.1 of Coenobita brevimanus. Lineage (NCBI taxonomy): Eukaryota > Metazoa > Arthropoda > Malacostraca > Decapoda > Coenobitidae > Coenobita > Coenobita brevimanus. The sequence goes on from NC_137032.1 coordinate 8,410,364, forward strand.
AGAAAGGGATGAATGCATCCATGACGGAGAATATAACCTCAGTAATGCGTTTTGCAAACTCAGATAGCTATCGGTTATGGAAGCAATAATCGTTCCAGGAAAATTAATAGACGTGTTGCCTGAGGGCCTCACAGTCAGCAGCTCCAAAGTGACACAGCCTCCACTCTTGGGAGGGTCCATAGGCTTCCATGGAGCGATTTGATAGGCTAAGTTGATAAGGCTGTGATAGGATGAACCTGGCAGAGAGAAAATATTAACACATCAAATAGAAGGACTTGTTTTAAGAAAGATGTCAAGAATACTGGAACTCTTTCCAGAGTAGACTGGGATACTGGAAGGGTGCTGTACAAACTGCTTTAGGTCAGTAATGATAGAAAAGATGTAGGTTTACTAGGTGGATCAGCAAATAGAGAGGAGAGCCAATAATGGTGGGGAACATTAAAATCTTCTAGAATGAAGATTTTAGAGAAAGGAGAGATCTACTGCATGTGTTACGTCTTAGAAGTAAAATAGTAAAAGACTTTTTCTTAGTCATTAGATTTAGGAAATAAATAAACAGCACATAAATTTAGCCAGAGAATGACAGGATAGCCAGAGAGTAGAGAATTCAGTAGATGCAGTTTCAGGAAACACAAGAGCAAGATATGTTGTTGCTTACATTCACACAACAACCACCGTTGACTCTGAATGTAGTAGGATACAGAAATGAAATTGCTGTCAGTCACCTCAGACGGCTGGGTCTCAGTTGGAAAGAGATGGTGAAGTTTTCGAAGAAGGGGTGTTCAACAGAGGGAAATTAAAGATCACGAATGTTGCAGAAATGAATAATGAGTGAGTCAAACAACAGTTCCATGCATTTCATATGGTAGTTACCGTCGTTCCGAAGGGGGGGGGGGAGTGGTGAGGTGGGGGCTTTTCTCCCCCCCCCCTTCCCATGTCCCCCGGGGGACTCCGAGGTTGGGTACTGAGAAACAATTTTTGCATTTTTGATGAATTTCGAATAGAAAGTGTTGTGTTTAATGTGCATGTAATTTGCTATTGACCGTCACAGTTTGTATAGGACAGTATCCTGGCTTAGTCTTTGTGTTGCTAAAACACCAAAAAAGTTCAGCATAGGAGGATAGTAAGAAGCTAATCAGGAGGGCTATAATGAAACGAGAGCTCCAGCTCTCCACCTCACCAGCTTTCCATCAATCATGGAAGTACTTCCCTGTTCGACTGGTGGTACATTCTCGTCCCCTAAATGGGATAAAACTGGCTGGATATAATCGCCAATGGATAGTTTTTTTTTAAGCTGCTGGCGAAGATGGCGCACCCCGGTACCGCTGGTTGATTGATATTGTCTATCTGTCTATTGTACGATGCCCTAGTTCCGTAAGTGGTGACCACAGACAAATCGCCTTCAGGTTGCGTTGCCCTGTGCCATTTGGCTGCCCTCCCTCCAGTTGAAACCTCCCTATCTCACATATCTTTCCACTCTATTCATTCACATCATCCTTGGTCTTTCCTCTCCTCCTCTCTCGCTCTGCCTCACTCACGCAAACTCTTCTAGTAAGCTTTTTAATTTGCCATTCTTTTCACATGGCCAACTATCTCAAAGTACTTATCGTAACACTTTTAGTCACATCATCATCAACACCACAACATTCCTTTACTTCTTCATTTGTTTGTTTCTCCATGCAGCCATAACTCCACATGCGTCTCTCAAAGAACTCATTTCCACTGCTCCCTCTCTTTACTTGTGCCTTTCCAATAGGGTACAAGCTGTGATAATACCTACCGTTTTCCCTTACATGATGCCGTTATTTTAGCATTTAAGGCTATATTGTTACTGATGGGAAGTCAGTGCGTGAACAAGTCGCCCAGTTTTTCGATAATTTATGAAGCATGTGAAAACGTTAGAAAATGCGTAACCTCTCTTTATCGTTGCTACCTACCCTTTGTAATGTAGAATGCAGCCTGCTAATACCTAAAAATCACAGGTGTTCTATAAGACGGATTAACAGTATAGTGGTATCAGCTTGCTAATTATTTCAACGCACCCACTTCTAACAGAATGTGAGTATGAGCTTGTTATAGCTTTCAACACATCCAGTTGTGATATATGCGTAGAATGAGCTTGTTACTGTATAACTTTCAATGCACACAGTTTTGGGAGAAGGTAGTATGAGCTTTTTAGAGCATTCGACGCACCCAGTTTTAATAGAATGGCATTATGAGCTTGCTAAAATATTCCATGCATGCAATTTTAAGAGAATGTAGCATGAGCCTGCTAAAACATTTATATGCGATGCACCAGTTTTAAGTGCAGTATAATGGTTGTGTGATATTCCTAAAATATTGAACGCACCAAGTTTTACGAGAATGGTAGTATGGGCTTGATAAAACTTTCCACGCACAGTTTTAAAATGGTACTATGAGCTTTCTATAATTTTCAGCACACCCAGTTTTAATAGTAAGGCAGTGAAGGTTTCTGTGAACCTCACATAACGTCGTCACTGGTCAGCATTTAATTTTGGCATAGGTCAATTTCGTCGAATCACGATCAGTAAACTACAACACCATCCGTTTCCTTAAGCCACAATAATTGAACTCCAACATCTTCAGTTTCATCATCACAGTAAACTGACTCTTACACCTTCAGTTTCATCGTTACAATAAATGAACTTACAACAATTTCAATTTCATCGTCAAATAAATAGACTCTAACACCTTTAGTTTCCTCAATTCACATTTAAAACAACTCTAACACTTTCAGTTCTATTGTCGCATAAAGTGGACTAACACTTTCGGTTTCATCGTCACAATTAATGAACTCTAACATCTTCAGTCTCATCATCACAATAAACGGACTCGTAACCCCTTCAGTTTGATCGTCACAGTAAATATAATCTAACAACTTCAGTTCTATCAATTAACAATAAATAAACTCCAACTCATTTAATTCCATCAGATCACAGTCAATATACCGTAACATCTTCAGAGTCACCTACTCACAATAATAAAGTCTTAATACCTGCATACTAAGGATGCTCTCTATAATTCGACTTTGCTGAATCCAGACGATTTTACTCTATTTTGAAAAAAAAAAAAAATCAAACTGGAGAGATTATATTGCAGTTAGCCAACGCTAAATATATGTATCAGAACTCCATATTATAATTACAAATCATAATAGATAGATAGATAAATAGATAGATAGACAGCTCTATGCGAGCCTGGGAATAGGAAATGAGCTTGCAAATTACACTGAGGAAAGCTGACGACAGTGGCCAGTAAGGAGATGATGCAGTTAGTTGTCAGCAATCCACCCGTGAACAAAGCCCTAGTGACCATACACACACATACACACATACTCACACACAGGCTTCTTAAACTTTCCATCCACAAGGAACACACGTGATACGTCTCCTGTTTCACCAGAATTTAGGAAAGAGAGCTCGGAAGGAGACAAGCCATACAAGAGACAGATGGCAGGGAGAAGGGCTTGGTAACTTGAGAGAGAGACAGAGAGAGCGAGACAGAGAGATAGCTAGCGGGACTGGACTCTATACTTCGCTCTGTGTGAGAGACTTATTAATATTTCCAAGACAAATAAAAATAGTCCCATACTATTCTTTACCTCTCCTGTCACTACATGACAAATGGGAAAGAAGATTATCTACTACAAGCTACTCCAGTATAATAACCGCTCGTCCACAAGTCTAATATATATATAACTCAACCACAAAGGAACCACAAAGTCATTTATGACATTTGGTAGCAGCGAATCTACGGACATCGTCTCCGAATTAAAAGCAAATTTCTACAAAAGCAGGCGAGACTCTACAAGATTAGCTTCAGCCTACAATGCAAATAGCCTACAAGTCTACAAAACAACTCTATAATCTTCACGTAACTTCAAGCAGCAGCAAGAAGAATATAAAACAAAGCAAGTAAAGAAGAGGAAAGAATCAACCAATTGCATTTGCCAGCAGACAAACAAGAGGTGCGGAGAAAAATTATTGCACTACAGACTTAGAGGCACTTGCAGTGGTTATTGCATTACAAAAGTTTCGAGATTTGGTTTATGGTTACGAAATCCACTTATTCACCGACCATAAACCACTGGTGGGTATGTTTAAAGAAAAACTCCTTTGTGGGAGGAGAGCAAAATGGAAATGTACAGTTGAAAACTACAATGTACAAATTCATTATATACAAGGTAAAATGAACATAGTAGCTGACGCATTATGTAGGAACCCGAACACAATTCAGGTCGCGGCGTTAGATCTCAAAGGAAATATCCCAAACCATGAGGATATCGCAAAGGCACAAAGACTTGACCCAATATGGTCTAAAGTAATATACAAGTTAGAAAGTGGAGATGACATACAATTACTCAAACTGCATGTCCCACTTGAACAATTCACAATGGTCAATAATACATTATACAAAATTAACTCTAAACAAGCAAAACGCCAATGAAATACTAACCAGTTGGTAGTACCTAATGACATGATACCCCAAGTATTACGATTGATACACGACAGCCCACATGCAGGACATCCTGGAAAGGATAAGACATTCAACCAAGCCCAGCTATTATATTACTGGCCTTCATTACGAAAAGATATAAACAATCATATAGACAGCTGCGAATCATGTGCGAAACACAAAGGATACTCAATCACACCTGCACCGATGGGTAATTACCCTGTGCCACATCAACCATGGGACGTTGTCGCTGTTGATTTACTCAAGATGCCATTATCATACAATAATAACCTATACTTATTCGTAGCAACGGATCATTTTTCCCGTTATGTCATTCTAGCTCCAATTAAAGATAAGACAGCAGAGACAGTAGCAAAGGCAATAACAGATAATGTAATATGTCGCTTTACTACCCCAAAGGTACTAATAAGTGATAATGGAGGAGAATTTAATTCTGAGATCTTACAAGAAATATGTAAACAATACAACATCAAAAAGGTTAACGTTTTGGCCTATCACCCAGCATCGAATGGGTTGGTAGAGAGACAAAATAAAAAAGTATTAGATGTGCTACGACACATTCTCAGTGAAAATTATGCAAGCTAGGATGACTGGATTCCCAGAGTAGAAGCCTCAATTAATGGGTCTATAAATAAATCCATCGGTGACACACCACATTTCATTACATATGGCACAGATAAAAAAATTACCATCTGAGCTCCTAGAAGGTGACAGCATGCCTATATACAATTACGATGATTACTCTAAACTCCGTTTACGTGAATTCCAGGACATTCACAAAAGAGTCAAAAAACAATTAACGATGTCCAAGGAAGAAATGACGAAGGCATTTAACAAGAAGGCAAAAGATTCACCTATCAGCTTAGGAGACATTGTTTACAGTGTCATTCATACGAGAGACAATAAATTATCCCCAAAATTTGAGGGTCCATACAGAGTAATTAACATAAAAGCAAACAAAGTTTTAATTAAGTCACTTTCAAGTGGCGAGGAGAAACAAGTTCATATTAACCATTTAAAACCAGTTTCAACGGAATTATCACATAATTATTCAGCCTCGGATACAACCGAACAGGCGAACGTACCTCAAGAAACCAAGCAAGAACACAACAATGATTACAAAAAGAAATTAAGGTCATATACCAAACAATCGAACATAGGTGCAACTGTTCCAATCAAATCTACAGTACATCATTTACGAGAATTAAATATCGATTTAAACTCCTTCTATAAATGAAATAACAATCATCCGTAACGCACATCATCACTATCATCGACCACAGCATTATAGGAAATTAATAGATTTTTTTTTTTTTTCGGTAGGTTACGATGAAGGGACTTATGCTATGGATTCTCCTCTACATAGCAAGAGGATATGCGCACTTAGACCCCAAACATATAGTACGACAAGGATGCCTCATAGCTCCAACGGCCACGACTACAATCGTTAAGGACGTCAAGAGTACTGAAATAAGTCTAGATTACTTGTATGACTTATCTACTTATCTAGACAGACTTGCGACGCCGATGCGAACTCTGGACTTCATGATAGGAAATTATGTTTCACAAGCACATAACACCAAAGAAGTGAATGAAATGGTAAAGTTAGCGAAATGGAAACTAGAACAGGCGAAGTCAACTATGCTCGTCATGATCCAAGATCTCCCATCTTATGGAACGGAGGTACTGAGCGACAGGAACAACATCACACGTACTCGCCAAAAGCGCGGTTTGTTCGACCTGGGTGGCGCAGTTCTTGGGAACATCTTTGGATTGGCTACAGAGGATGACCTTAAAGAAATAAACAACAAATTTAATAAGATAGCTCAGGTACTAACATACCAAGATAAATTCATCACAGGACAGAACTCAGCAATGAAGACAATTGTGAAAAATCTGAAACAAGCAGAAAACATAGCTCTCGAGAGTGTAGATAAAATAAATGAATTGGAGGGAAACGTTACACTTTTCCAACACTTCTCCATCATCACAGAACATATTGACACGATTCTACTACAATTACAGAACACTAGAGATCGTTTCAGGGCACTTATGCAAGGAATTTCGAATGCTGGTGATGGCAAGATCACAATTGACTTACTCCCAGTTCATGAGCTACGTCAGATAGTTAGTCAAGGCATTCATAAACATAAATTGAAGCCGTTGTCCGCAGTAGGGAATTTATGCAATATTACCCGTATTTAGAAGCAACACTAACACCAACATCAGTGGTAGTTCACGTACCATTCATCACTGAAGACCTGTTCACAGTATACCAAATACACCCCTTCCCCTATAAAAATAACAACACTTTGGTCATCATCAACATCAACACAGACACCGAACTCATCATGGTCTCCAAGAGACGGGACACTGTCACTTTCGCAAGTGAATCAACGATTGAACGAAAGTGCCGCACATCCTTACATGCTGTTCATCTTTGTCCTGCGTACATTTTCACGTTTCAGCCTACTGATACAGTCCCTTGTGAAATGGCTATCATCAGAAATGACAATATTCATCATCATTGCAACTTCACTTTTGCTCCAGATAAACTTGTACACCATCAACGCATTGGACACTCACAGTTTTTTTATTTCCCTCATAACACATCAGTTTACATAGTCTGTCCAGATATACCACCATCTCATACATCAGCATCAGGATTATACATAGCACCAGACTACTGTGCGGGATTTACACCAGCCATGTCTACTTTATCCACCATCAATCACTGCGCCATTCTCAATCATACACACAAACATTTCCACCCACTGCCTGATATGAACTTAAACATGAGCACAAGTATTAAGCTGACTTCACCTAAGTTTGAAACTATGCAGCTGATCAATGAAACAATGAAGCCCTGGGAAGATTTGAGTTTGAGTATGTTCAACCCATATTATGTGTATAGCCCAGCGCCTACTGTCTTTATAATCGTCTGCATTGTAGTTGCAGTACTGCTGTTCGCAATGCACAGAATGCATGCAAGAATTGCTAATTTGGAGTCATTATTTAGTGGGGGGAGAGTTAACATCAAAGTTAACCACCCTGAATGAAGTGTATATATTTTGTATATAGTATTAATTATATATATATATATATATATATATATATATATATATATAATATAAATATATATATATATATATATATATATATATATATATATATATATATATATAAAAAATACAAAGAAAAATGACCCATATATGGCAGACCAGTACCATTATTTTTAAATGAAATATTAATAACTCTTACCATAATCTTAATTTTATTTTTTTTTTTTCTTGCATGTATGCATTTCACTACAATAACCCAAGTACATACTGTATTACAGTTAAATAATTTACTTTAATGCATTTATTCAAATATGTATACAACTTGTTTAAAATGTAATATTACTGAATAATCACTATTTACTATGAATATTATATGTATACAATATTCATACAATTATGTTACTTTTACAATATTATATATTTCACTTAATTAGCTTATAAGTTCATTATAATGTGTATATAATGTGTATTAATATGTTAGGACTATTGACTGTCGATGGTACGCCATTTTCGCGTGACCGAGCAGATATCAGAACTCCATATTATAATTACAAATCATAATAGATAGATAGATAGATAAATAGATAGATAGACAGCTCTATGCGAGCCTGGGAATAGGAAATGAGCTTGCAAATTACACTGAGGAAAGCTGACGACAGTGGCCAGTAAGGAGATGATGCAGTTAGTTGTCAGCAATCCACCCGTGAACAAAGCCCTAGTGACCATACACACACATACACACATACTCACACACAGGCTTCTTAAACTTTCCATCCACAAGGAACACACGTGATACATCTCCTGTTTCACCAGAATTTAGGAAAGAGAGCTCAGAAGGAGACAAGCCATACAAGAGACAGGTGGCAGGGAGAAGGGCTTGGTAACTTGAGAGAGAGACAGAGAGAGCGAGACAGAGAGATAGCTAGCGGGACTGGACTCTATACTTCGCTCTGTGTGAGAGACTTATTAATATTTCCAAGACAAATAAAAATAGTCCCATACTATTCTTTACCTCTCCTGTCACTACATGACAAATGGGAAACAAGATTATCTACTACAAGCTACTCCAGTATAATAACCGCTCGTCCACAAGTCTAATATATATATAACTCAACCACAAAGGAACCACAAAGTCATTTATGACATATGTATCTGACAGTAGCGAAAATCAATCGAACAAACAGTGGAAGTGAATGGTTAGGAAGTTTATTTCCAACACTGTGGTCTAAGGATTCCAATGTCACTGTCGGGTGGGAGAAAAACCAAGTCAAACACGTCATCACGATTACCAAGAAACGACGGAAAAATCTGTCTATAGCCAGACGCCTACATCTCGTAAGGAGTGGCAAAAACAAATCGCCTCCATGTCACGTTATCCCCTACCATTTCGCTGCTCCCCCTTCAGCTCACACCCCTTTCTTTCATTTACCTCTCCATTCCATCCTTCCATCTCATCCTCGATCTTTCCCGCGCTCCGCCTCATTCACATACACCCTCCTCGTTAATCTCTTCCTCTCCATTCTCTCCACATGGACAAACACCCTCAGTGTATTTCTCCTAACTCTTTCTATCACATCCACATCCACTCCACAGCGCTCCTTCACTTCCTCATTAGTCAGTCTGTCTCTCCATGTAACCCCACATGCTCCTCTCAGATAACCAATTTCCACTGCTTTCACACTTGACTTGTGCCCTTCCAAAAAAGTCAGTTTCATTTCCATACATTAGAGCTGGTATGTCAGTACTATCATGCAACGACATTTTTACTTCCTTGTTCACTTTCCTACTCCTTATCACTGACTTCAAAGACCCAGCAATCTCCCTTCCCTGTTGTATCCCTTCAAGCACTTCACCCTCTATACTTCAATCCCTACTCATCGCACTACCCAATTACTTAGATGCACTCACATTTTCCATATCTTTGTTCATTCAGTAACTTCATTTCTCTCGAAGACCACAACTTTCCTCTTCATTATATTCAACTTTAGATTCAGTTTCTTTCACACTACCCCCAACTCACGCACCAAGCCATGCAGCTCCTCTTTGTCCTCACTTAACAATACAGTATCATCTGCAAACAACAGAACAACAAGTTTCCAAACGTTGCCCTTTTTCAGTAGGGCTGCTCCACCACTCACTCCCCTGCATTGTATCTCTTTTATAATTCCATCCATATACAGACTGAACAACCACGGAGACATGACACATCCTTGTTTCTATCCAACTTTCAGGAAGAAAAATTCACACAGTTCTCCATCCACACGCACTGCAGCCTTGGCACCCTCATACGTACGCTTCACGGCAATCAACAGCGTTCCATTTACTCCATTTCCACATTCTTTGTCTACCGGCTGTGTCATATGTTTCCTCCAAATCCATGAAGGCTGCATATACTTCTATCCTCTTTCTAGAAACTTTTCCATTGAAGACCTTTGGATGAATATTGGCTCTACACAACCTCTTCCTTCCAAAAAACATTCCTGTTCTTCTCCAACTAATTATTTTGTTATTTCCCTAACTCTTTCAATATGTATCCTATCATACTATTTTTCTTTTACACTAAGAAGACAAATGCCTCTATGATTACCACACATTTCCAGTCCTCCGAGACTCTACCCTCTTCCCAAGTCAATCTGCGCATCTTCCATTATCATGGGAAGAAATGATATAGATCGCCATTTATCATGGGTTAAAAAGGAGTCGTCCCTTGTCACATAGGAGATCGACTTAGAAGATTAAAGTTTTAAGCTTTTGCTTTATTCTTGCTTAAGGCACCAATCTCAGAAAACGAGAGATTTATAAACTTCTCATCAAGCAGAACGCACTGAGAAAAAATCACTCATGGATGCTGAATTAACAAGTACAGTCGGCCTCTGAGAGAAACAATAAACCTTGCCCCCTGACAATTGATAATTAACACTGGAACTAGGTAATATTAAATCAGACTCTTGTATTCGCCCCTCCTAGCTTGCGTAAACGGTTTTATTATGACTTAATATGAAAAAAAATAAAAATGGTTTAACCACCAGTCAACATTAATATCGTGAAAAGTTAATGCAAGCTGGAATGTAGTAAATTTAGTAAGAATAATATGAAGAAATGAAAAAGAAAAAAAAATTAATCGAGCTCAAAAGAAAAAGCTGTGAAATTAATAATTACAACAAATGCTTACGTTGCACATAAACTTAAGCAAGTAAATTCACTCACTCAACCACCAGTCGTGATTAATATCGTGAAAAGTTAATGCAAGCTGGGAAGCAGCAAATTTAGTAAGAACAACAGGGAGAAATTAAACAAAATTTTAACATTTAATCGAGCTCAAAAGAAAAAGCTGTGAAATTAACAATTACAACAGATGCTTACGTTGCACAGAAACTGAAGCAACTAAATTCACTCACTCACACAAGAAAGCTAACCAATTCTTTAGCAACGGAAAGAAAATAGTGGTTAATGGAGGGATATGGAGTCACGGCTGCGAAGAGTCAAGGCAAATCTGCTGCTCACTGGCCACTACTTCACACTGCTAGTGATGTTCACTGCTTGCCAGTTACCAATTCGGTGGAGAGGTATAGGGGTCGCAGAACTACAAGTGACTGGGAGATCAAGCCGCTAAGACGTGGTCTTCGGTGATTACTGCAATTGCGCTGCTCTTGACATCTACCTCTTGCCGTTGCTAATCTCTAACTGATGTTTCCTTTTTTTTGTTCTTCTTTTTTCTGGTCTATCAACCATTGGGGCCGAAGCCCCTGGTCATTAACACCGTATATATATATATATATATATATATATATGGTATATATATATATATATATATATATATATATATATATATATATTTATATATACACACACACACACACACACACACACACACACACACTTACATGCATAAATACAGACACACAATCATGCACACGAACATAAGTATATATATATATATATATATATATATATATATATATTATATATATATATATATATAAATTATATATATAATAATTTTTATTTTATTTATTTTTTGGATTTTTATTTTTTAATTTTTTCTTGGTTTTATATTATTTATACCTTATATTATAAAGAAAAACATAATCTAAAGACCCTAAAACTAATCACCTATCAGACAAATCGCTAACCTATACTAAATCCTACAGACACAAATAGCTAGACCTACACTAATCGTGAAAATACCTCGACTAACAGAACACCATCGACTGCAGATATGTAATACCTTTCTACATTACATACCTGCACTCATCACCTGGTGACGGTCAGTCGAGACACATCCTAATATAGGGGAGATCAATATATGAAAAGAAACCAGACGAGTCAGGAACATTTCCATATATGTCAGCTGTCGGCCCTAATTAGAACAGCTTAAACATGGTGGTATAAGGTATTTACATAACATGTACAAAAAGTGAAGGACTTCGCCCAACAGACCACCATCGACTGCAACTGCCCAGTACCTTTCTACAGTATATTGCACACTTACACTCATCAGCTGGTGACTGTTAGTCGAGGAACGGGGTTTAATGTAGGGGACATCAATATTAGAAATAGATCAGTGGGAAGAAGGAACTATTTCAAATATGTCAACTGTCAACCCTAATTAATATCACAATATATACATAATTACAGTCGATAAAAAGCAAAACCATGTAGTAAAAAAGTCACATCACTCTGATCAGTCCGGTCTTTCTCAAGAAAGCCATCAATTTATCAATTATAACAATGTCCCCATCACCCAGGATGGTGGAGAGGGTGAAGGGGACGTCTGCTGCGCTGCAGTAATTTATAAGTGAAGCGCGTTCAAGAATAAATAGCCGACAGTGCAGGATATAACTGACAGACAACACCGCATCACAGATGTCACAGTGCAGTGGGATTCGTTTTTCCATATAAGGTTTCATATGAGTAAGCATGGTGGCATTAAGACGTAACCGCGCCAACACTTTTTCTTCCAGGCGACTGGGACGGTTGGCAGTGGCCCAGTCGCCAAGGTACGGCTTACACGTTCGAATATTTAGTCTGGTCCACTGACCTTGCCACAGAAGATTTATTGATTTCTTTCCGAGAGAAAGACTCGACCGTAGATCACGAGGAACTTCCCAAGTCTCCTCGAGTTCTACAGCCGACTTTGCAAGTAAGTCAGCCTGCTCATTGCCGTAGATGCGACAATGACCAGGCACCCAGATCAGCGTGAATGACTTGTTGTATGAATGCAACTTATTAACAATGAGGCCCTGGATCTCGTGAGAGTCCGTAGTACAAGATGCAATTGCCTGAAAGGCTGATTTTGAATCTGAATATATGACAAATGAGTCATGCCTAGAATTGAGAGCATAGTCTATGGCTTTGTCAATAGCAAAAAGTTCGGAGGTAAACACAGATGTATGAGTCAGCAACCGATACCTGAGGGCACATTCGGTCGACCATACACTTGTACCCACATATTCACTCGACTTGGAACCGTCAGTGTACAATTGGTGGGATCCCAAGTGACGCACGATGATGTTACAAAACAAGTGGTGGACCTCCGCCTCTGGCGCCTTGGCCTTTGGTGCTGGGAGCCATGATACGTCAATGGTAAAGCCGGGTGGCTCCCAAGGTGCTATATTTTTTAACACCAACTTGTCACAGTCACTGAGGTCCACACCAAGCTCCTGAGTCAGTAAGTGGAGGCGAACGGCAATTGGCCGACGGACCCCCGCAGAAGGTGGTGGTATTGACGCAGGGGGATACAGGCCACATTGCCGATATTACTTTTCCTCGATGTTCTGAGGCCATAGGACCAAGCCAGGTGGTCACGGGGAATAGGGAGGGGAGGCACATTCGCCTCCACTTCCATACGAACTACACGGGTACACCGGATGGCTCCAAGACACATTCGCAAACATTTATTCTGCAGCACATCCAATCCTTTCAGCGTGGCATCGGATGCCGAGCCATACACCTGTACGCCATAGTCTAGCTTCGATCAAATAAGGGACTTATACACCATTAATAAAGATTTTCTGTCGGCACCCCATGTAGTACCCGCTAGGTACTGGAGGACATTTACAGATTTATCACAACAAGCAAGCAATTTATTAACATGAATTTTGAAGTTCAACTGATGATCAAAATGTATTCCCAAAAACTTTGCAGAATTTTGAAAAGGTACCACCTGATTATCCAAAGTTAAGTACAAATTAGGTACGTTACGATTAGTGAAGACTACAGCAGCACACTTAGGGACAGAAGACTTAAATCCCCACTGCAAGGCCCATTGGTGGACGGAGTCAAGGGCTGCTTGAATCCGCTCAGCCGAAAATTGTGCATTATGGGAAGAGTGCCATATTTCACAATCGTCAGTGTAGAGCAAGTATTTAAGATTCCTCGGAATGGGAGCTGATGACAGAATATTATTGATCATAATGCTAAATAAAGTAGGACTAAGCACACTTCCCTGCGGCACCCTGTTTTCCTGGATAAATATATCTGATGTTACGTTACAGGGCAATTTGACAGAGAAAGTCCTGTCCCTTAAGAATTTTGAAATAAAAATAGGCAAATTTCCTCTTAAACGATAAGCATAGAGCTTCATTAGTATACTCGTACCGTGCCGCCATGTCATGTCATTGGCTTTATGGATGTCCAAGAACACCCCTATCATGAATTCTTTATTGGCAAATGCCTCTGCAATACAATGCTCCAAATTCATTAAATGCTCTGGTGACCTTCTGTATTTGGAAGCCACATTATTGATCATTTAACAAATTTTTCGACCCTAAAACAAAAAGAAGCCTATGGTTTACCACTCGTTCCATGACCTTACATAGACAAGAAGTCAATACAATAGGACGAAATGAAGTAGGATTCATAAGACGACCAGCCTCTTTGGGTATCGGTATGATGTGCACAAAGTGCCATGAGTTTGGGAACGTTCGAGATGCCCAAATCTCACTGTACAATGTTAACATCTTAATCAGGTTGTCCTGATTAAGATGCTGGATCATACCGTGCGTGATGGTGTCTCGTCCCGGGCTGGTGTCTTTACAGGATTTAAGGGCAAGGAGCAGTTCAACTAGCGTAAACTCGTGATTGTACGGGAAGTCTACGTCTTCTCTGGCAAAGTCAATAAACTGTAGCTCAGCCGTGCGTTTTTGATGTTGAAAACGCGGATCATAATTGGCTGAGCTACTTATATGAGAAAAACTCCTGGCGAGGATGTTAGCAACGTCCACGGGCTCGTCATAGGTGGTGTTATTCACCTGCAGGGTGGTCACAGGGAAGTATGGGCCATTCCCGCAGCTGCAGGTCTTATATTTTGGGAGTGGGTGTGGCTAACTAAAAAAGGGAACAAAACGCCTCGGACCCGGACAGACCATATGTTGACAACTAAGGAACGGACGAAGGACATTCTTAGGGTGGGAACGTGGAATGTGAGAGGAGTGAATGATGAAGTGAAAGAGAGAGAGATTGTTCAGGTGCTTGAGGATGCAAAAGTGGATATATGTGGATTGACTGAAACTAAATGAAAAGGTGAAAGGGTGAGAGAATGGGAATATGGTTTAGGTATATGTGCGGGAGTCAATGAAAATGAGAGGGCAAGAGAGGGAGTATGTCTGATGATAAGCAAGAAGTGGAAGGAGAATATAAGGGAGTATGGAACAGTGGGTGCAAGGATTGTATGGGTGAGGATGAAAGTAGGTATACAAGCGTGGCGATTGTATGTGTGTATGCCCCGACAGAGGATCGAGTGGCAAGAGTGAAAGATGAGTTTTGGGCGAGTGTAGAAGCGTGTATGGACAAGTTTGAGAGGAGCGAGAGAGTGCTGTTGATTGGAGACATGAATGGCAAAGTTGGGAATGTACAAGTGGATGGAGTGGTTGGTCAGTGGGGTGTGCCAGCTGACATAGATGGGAATGGAAGTGCTTTGGTGGACATCTGTGCTTGTAAGGGGTTGGCAATAGCCAACACCTACTTTCGGCATAAGATGATCCACTGGTATACATGGAGAGTAATGAGGAGGATGGATGGTGAACTTGTTGAACGAAAGGCAATGATAGACTACGTGTGTGTGGATGAGCGAATGAGAAGACAAGTGTTGGATGCAAGAGTGTGGAGAGGGTGGGGGAATGGAGTCTCGGACCATCACTTAGTGATGGCCACGGTAGAACTGCAAAGAAAATGGTTGAGGAGACGAAGGGGAAGACAGGAGGAAGCAACTCCTGTGAAAAGAGTGGAGAAATTGCAAGATAGTGAGAAAATGACAGAGTATAAGAGCATAGTGGAAGAAAGACTGGGAAGGTATGAGCTAGAGCAGATGGAAGGGGTGGAAGACGTATGTAAGATATGGAAGAGATAGGCGCAGCATGTGAGGCGGTTTGTGGAGTAAGGAGGAGATGCAAGGGTGTGCGAGGGACAGCATGGTGGAATGATGAGGTGAAACGAGCTGTGGAACAAAAGAAGAAGGCATATAGTGAATGGTTAGCGAGTAGAGGTAGGAGAGAAGATGAGAGAGAGAAGAGAGAGGTATATGTGAGCAGGAGAAGGGAGGTTAAGAGACTGGTGAAGGAGAGTAAAAAGAAAGTGGATGAGGAATTTGGGAGGAATCTGAGTGTGAAATGGAGGGAGACTAAGAAATTGTTTTGGAAGGAGGTAAAGAAAGTAAGGCAGTGTGAAAGGGGAAATAGTAGGGGAGTGAAAGATAGGAATAATAGATTGTTGGTGGAGAAGAGAGAGAAACTGAGGAGATGGAAGGAGCACTTTGAGGATTTGTTGAATGTGGAGAGTAAGAGCAGTGCGAGTATAAGTGCTTGGGGAATGGCTGGGAGAAGAAGAGATGAGAGGAGGGAGGAAGAGATCAGTAGGGCGGAAGTAGTGGAAGCGATGAAGAATATTAAGTTGGGAAAGGCCCCAGGAATTGATGGAGTGTGTGGTGAAATGCTTAGGTATGGGGGTGAGATTGTTGTGGAGTGGATATGGAAGTTGTGTAGATTGGCTTGGGAAGAGGGAAGGGTTCCAGAGGACTGGAAATCAGGTATAATTGTTCCTTTATACAAAGGAAAAGGAGAGAGAGAAGTATGTGGTAACCATAGGGGTATTTGCCTACTTAGTGTGACTGGTAAAATATATGGTAGAATACTCATTAATAGGGTTAGGCATATGACAGAGGAGCTAGTTGGAGAAGAACAAGGGGGATTTAGGAAGTGAAAAGGGTGTGTAGATCAGATATTTGTTCTAAGATGTTTAGTGGAGAAGTATCTAGAGAAGGGAAGGAAAGTGTATGCTGCCTTCATGGACTTGGAGAAAGCTTATGACAGAATAGATAGGCAAGGTATGTGGAAGGTATTAAGAATATATGGAGTGGAGGGAAAATTGTTGAGTGCTGTGAAGTGTATGTACGAGGGAGCTAGGGTTACGGTGCGAGTGGATGGTGAGCTGAGTGAGTTCTTTGATCTCAGTGTGGGACTGAAACAGGGTTGTGTGATGTCTCCTTGGCTGTTTAATATATACATGGATGGGGTTGTAAAGGAGGTGCAGGGTAGGGCAGTGGATGTGGGGGTGGTTCTAATGAATGAGGGTGAGATTTGGAAGCTTCCGGTGTTGCTGTTTGCTGATGATACAGTACTGTTGAGTGAAGATGAATGGGAGTTGCAAGGTTTGGTGAATGAATTTGGGACGGTGTGTAGGAGGAGGAATCTGAAAGTTAATGTAAACAAAAGTAAAGTTATGGTGTTTGAGAGGAATGAAGTCACAGAGTGTGCAGTGAGGTTGGATGGTGAGGATATGGAGAATGTGAGTGCATTCAAGTACTTGGGTAGTGTGATGAGTAAGGATGGAACTTTGGGGGATGAAGTGCGTGAAAGGGTACAGCAGGGAAGGTTGTTGGTACACTGAAAGCAGTGATGAGAAATAGGGAGGTGAGTATGGAGGTTAAGAAGTTACTGCATGATAGTATTGTGATCCCTACCCTGACGTATGGAAGCGAGGCATGGACCTTGCAAGAGGGGAACAAGTCAAGAGTGAGAGCAGTGGAAATGAGTTACTTGAGAGGAGCATGTGGAGTGACGTGGAGGGACAGGTTGACGAATGAAGAAGTGAAGGAACGCTGTGGGGTGGATGTGGATGTGGTTGAGAATATTAGGAGAAATACACTGAGGTGGTTTGGACATGTGAAGAGAATGGAGAATGAAAGACTGACTAAGAGGGTGTATGTAGGTGAGGTGGAGGGAGGGAGAGGGAGAGGTAGACCGAGGATGAGGTGGAGGGATGGAGTTGAGAGGTATATGAGGGAGGGGGGGGTGAGTTGGGGGGAGAGTAGTCAAATGGTGGGTGACAGAGCGACTTGGAGGCGTTTTGTCTGCGGCCACCCTTTGCGGGATTAGGGCGTCGGGCTATAGATAGATAGGGTGTGGCTTTCTACCCCAGTGGTTGCAGGGGCGGGCGAAAGATATATCCATGATAAATTCGCTCAGTAACACCCTAACGTCTGGCATTAGGACACTTATGAAACAATGACAAATGTTTAGAATATCTGTTCAAATCGGAATGCTATCGAGGGACTGTTAGCTGAGCGAATTACACGGGGTTTTCCGCTAATATCCGTAAGCTCACAAAGTAATACAATGTCGTGAGTTCCCAAAACAATAGTTTCACTAACTGATGACATTATGCCCCACGAATGTGAAATTTTTCTCCGGAGAATTTAATAGGCGCTTATATATATATATATATATATATATATATATATATAATCATCATCATCAGCCATGAGAGTATCCACTGCAGGACCGGCCTATCCCGACCGAAGTCAGGACGATACAGCCAATGTATCTCTACCAAGTGGCTTTGGATGTGTGTGTGTAGTCTGTGAACCAAGTGTAATCGGCCCGCGCAGGCCGTATGGGTGCAAGCATACTTTATAGCAAGCTACACTGGTTCAACCACAACACCCCTTGTGTCTGCCAATGCAGTACGTGGCCGGGTGAACACTCCCAAAGTTTATTACCCTGGCAGGGCGCGAACCCTGGTTCACCTGTGTACGAAACGCACACCCTACCACTGTACCACAGAGGCTCGATATATATATATATATATATATATATATATATATATATATATATATAGTAACTTAGGCACACATGATTCACAATGTGGCGTGTGTTTGTGTAATATCGTGTCACAGGGGAAATCACTTGTCATTGAGAGTAAAAACCTCGTATTTACGTTACGAAATGCAAACTTAAGGGATAAAAAACGTGACGATGGCGACAAATCCTGTACTCAGGTCAAACTGAACGGAAGTTCGCAAAATTTACTGTAACACAACTAATTTTTATGTCGTCTGGTGTATGTAATACACGATGTAGGTGAGACAGTTGTATTGTAACTGTAGCTAGGTGTAAAATTATGTAAAACAAAGTATTTTCGATATGATGATGATGAGGGTGAAGAGAAGGCAGCAGTACTCAAGTGGCAATTGTGAATTTGATGAAGATCAATGTAGCAGCACTGCAACACTCGCTAACTGCACCTGAGAAGTTAATCAAAGGTGGAGCATCAATAGAGTCAATGGACAATTACAATTTTTATTAAATTACAATAACCTTCTCCGTAACAGTCAGCACATACTACGAAACGTACGTCCTGGCTGAGGAATTCAGGTGCCAGCCAAAGCTTGGTGCATACAGGGTTGCCATTAAATCCTTATCAGTTCTTGCGGCATTGCAATAGTCAACGAGGTGACACGGTTTGGAACCTTGGCCATGGCTCATGTTACTGCAGCAGCCAAAATCTGAGTAGCGATGTCAATGGTGCAACTGTTCTTAACACCTGGTATGTTCCCTGTAATAAGGTCGAACAAAAGTTCTGGCATGACAACGGCAACAGTCAAGCCAGTATAAAATGGACATGTTACCTGAATTCGTGCATCAGGAAACAAAAAGAATCTCACTGATCCATCAGTCACCCTAACATGGATCTGCCTACCAGTACACTCCTCGTGTCGAATAGACTTTGCTTGACGAAGCAACCTGAGGAACCATTGTCTCTCAGGACATTTACAGAAACACCTCCCACAAACCATGGCTGAACAAGGAAGGCCTCGTTACCTGTGGAAAGGTCTGAGGAGGTAGGGACTAGCCATTTATAAGGCTGTGGAACTTACAATATAGTGAGCTTGGCGCCCTGAGGACTAGATGCCTGCGGGGTCTTACTCACCATGTTAGGAGCTGGAGCACTGACCACCTGTGGAGGAGGGCTCACCGTCTGAAGAGGATTAGTTAACTGCGAAGGAGGACCAGTGCTGCTAGGGACACACTGCCGTATGGTGGTTGGGGAACAAAGGCAGCATTTGCCTTCTGCATTCGAAACACTGGGGCTGGAGTTAAAGATGATTGCCCTGATTGTTGATAGTGTGACTAATTTTTGTGCTCACCCTTGTAGTGCTGTTGGTTTGGGAACTATTACTGGTTAGGGTACTTGTACCTCTTCCAGCCAGATTTTTTAGTACTCTGTCCTTGGTCCTTTTTCTGTGGTCTGTTTGGACCTTGGGCATATTCTGGGAATGACCTTGATGTTGGGATTTACTCTGACATGGCTTCCCAGTCTTGGCAGTGTCCTTGTTTCATGGCTGTTGTTGCTTACACGTCTGGTACCCATATGCAGTAAGGAATGCGTAAGCCTTCTGCACTATTTGGTTGGCATCCTTTATTTTACAGATTTTTAACTGAGCAATAAGCTCAGTGGGCACGATTTTTCTAACTGCGTATGCAGCATAAGGTCAATTACCCCCTCTTGGATGTTGGGAGTTTCATCCTTCTCCACCACTCATTTAGGTACGAGGTAAGGCGATCCAGGAAGTGGACGGCAGTCTCCTTTTTTTTTTTTTTTTTTTTTTTTTTTTAAGGCGTGCTCTCAGGAACTGACTCTTGGTGTCAGCTACAGCGAGACCAAATGCCTTGATGGGTGCGGCCTTACTCATTTCGTTTGTTATCTCTACGAATCCTATGTAAACTATCGAGGGCAGGGTCCTCAAACAGGCTAAGAAATTGGAGCCACTTAGCTGCCTTGTCCAGCTGGTACAGCTGCATCATGTCTCAAAATGGGCTATAAATGGATCTGTGAACTCTCCTTCCTTGTACAAAGGAAGCTTGAGGCATGGGGTTCCTAACGAGTGCTGGGGGAACATTTGTGAAGCTAGGGTCGACAGCATAGGAAGTGCTTGTGGCCAAAGAGTTTTGCTTGAATTTCAGTACCTCAAGCTCCTGCTTCCCATGTGCCTCATGTTCAACACGTTCATGCTCGTGCTGTTCACGTTCATCCCCTCGCTGTCCTCTACGCTTCTCTCGAGCCTCATATTCGCGTTGAATGACATACTGTCTAATATCCTGGGGATCAGTAAGCCCCATATTCTTGGCATCCTATATAAACAGGTTAGAAGCCATGGTACTAACTCAAATCGAGACTGAGTGAACTAAAAATCGACGTTGTGCTCTTTGGCAGTTGAACGCTAATAATTCACAATGAAGAATATTGGCACAGGCTGATGACCAGTTTTATCTAGAAAAATGATAAGCAAGGGAAAAAATCCACAAATTAACTGGAGAAAGACTTACAATAATTAACAAAGCAGGAAGAATGACCTGTTAAACAGTGACCGCCAGTAATCTTGCGCCTATAAAGTTTAATGATTATGGCTTCTAAGTAGCTAGGAGTGAGTTTAATATTTTGCTAATAACTACCATTAAAGCTGGAAGTTAATATCCTGGAAAGAGGTCGCCACTTGTCACAGGGGGGGGGGAGGAGATCAGATGCCACATATCTTGGGCAAAAAATGAAAGTTGCCAGTTGCCACAAGCGGGCTTGACCTATGAAATTAAAGTTTTACGTTTTTACTTTATTCTGGCATACGTTGCCAATCTCAGAAAATGAGAGATAAACTTTTTCACACTGTACACAGAGAGAAATAATCACTCATGGATGCTGAATAAATTCATTCGGCCTCAGAGAGAAAGAATAAATCATGCCCCCTGAAAATTAGCAAGTACCACTGGAATTAAGTAATACTAAACCAGGCTCTTGCATTGGATTCTCCTCAGCAAACACTGAAGTGACGGGCCAACATTGGCATATAACGAGACAAAGGGAAAACGACAACCATGCACTGGACCGATTCCTGACCAAAATAATCTGTTTATATCGGGTCAGTTGATGTAAAACTTGTGTTGGGCCGATATATAAATAAAACTTGTTTCCGACACTGGGCTGAAACGACAGCCATACCTCGGACCGATTCCTGTCAGTAATGGTTTTATATATATATATATATATATATATATATATATATATATATATATATATATATATATATATATATATATATATATATATATATATATGAGCCTCTGTGGTATAGTGGTAAAGTGTGCGTTTTTGTACACTATAGAGCGAGGGTTCACGCCTCCCCAGGGTAATAGGCTTTGGAAGCTTTCTCCCGGCCATGTACTGCTTTGGTGCACAGAAGGGGTGCTGTGGTTGAACCAGTGTCGTATACTGTAAAGTATGATTGCACCCAGTCGGCTTGCGCGGGCCAATACACTTGATTCACAGACTACACACACATCCAAAGCCACTACAACACAACAGTTACACATACAAGCACTTCTCACCCTACATACAGTCTCTACCAGATAGCCTAAGCCACTTGGTTGAGACAGGCAATTCAGAGAAATCTTGATCAACTGTTTAACTGGGCCCAAGTCTGACAAATGAATTTCAATATTAATTAATGCAAAGTGTTAAACATTGGAAGTAAAAATGTAAGAGCAAGTTATAGCATGAATAATGTCCAACTTGATAGGGTAAACCATGAAAAAGACTTAGGAGTTATAACAACAAATGATTTGAAACCAAGCAAACAATCTACAGAAGCTGTGAAAAAAGCTAATCAATTTATTGGATTCATAGGCAGATTTTTTTAATATTAATCCGATAATATTGTCCTCACTTTGTATAATTCCTTAGTACGCCCGCACTTGGCGTATTGCGTTCAATTTTGGTCACCATATTATAAAAAGGATATGGAAAAGCTTGAAAGAGTGCAGCGAAGGATGACAAAGATGATACCTAGATTGAGAAATAAACTGTACGAGGAACGTTTAGAAGCCCTGAATCTCTTTACCCTAACAAAACGGAGGATACGAGGAGACTTAATTCAAGTATTCAAGATATTCAAAGGACATGATAATATGGCTGTCGATAAATACTTCACAGTTGATCACTCGAATTACACTAGAGGCAATGGGCATAAAATAATTGGCAAACGATTAGAGTCGCATGAAGCTAAGCATTTCTTCTTCAGTAGAGTTGTAAATATATGGAATAAATTGCCCTCCAACGTAGTAAATTGTAATACAGTTTTAAAGGTCGCCTGGATAAGTATTTGGCATCCAACCCCCCACTTAATATGTTTACTCTTGAATAAAACACTTGTGTATGTATATTTTAATTTAATTTAATTTTAATTTTTTGAGCCTGGATCAATTTATTAAATGCAAATATAGTATATACATAGACAAGGATATCCACAGATGGCCCTGAGTTAACGAACCCTACTCATACTTTCGACCTGTGATGGGCTGTGGATCACTGGGGGTCCCTGTTAGTTACGTGGCCACCATCGGGAATTTTTTAATGTACCAGGGGTCACTGCTTCAGGAGGTGACTTGTTTGCTTGTCCCGCATGGGAAAGTTACCAGTCTCAGTGGAATGAATGTAGCTGGGGCCTGATTGACTGATGCCTACCTTAATAGCGCCAGGCAAGGCTGCTGCACCACCCCTGAATATCCACACTGTGCACTGTGCAGTTTCCACACTGTGTCCGCAGACGCCCCGTCAACTTAACGTATCAGTACATAGCGACATGCATAGGTTATTCATTTATTCGATTATTCATTTTACTTTACTACTTTCTCATTCAGGTTATTCATACTGGTAGCCAATAGATAATGTATTATAGAATGTAGCTTTTCGTTTTCAGTCTTTCCTATGAAAGAAAAGATGTAGGCTTGTTCACCGGGTGGATCACTATATATATATATATATATATATATACTGATCCACCTGGTGAACAAGCCTACATCTTTTCTATCCTTAATGACCTAAAGCAGCTTGTACAGCACCCTACCCGTATCCCAGACCGTCTTGGAGAGAGCTCCAACATACTTGACCTCTTCCTTACAGCTAATCCTTCTGCTTACACTGTTAATTTTTTCTCTCCGTTGGGCTCCTCCGATCACAACCTTATCACCTTAACCTGTCCTATCACTCCGGTACGGCCTGTGGACCCTCCAGGGAAAAGTCGTCTGTGGCATTTTGGAGCCGCGTATAGGGAAACCCTCAGGCAGTACTTATTTGAATTTCACTGGAATGATTATTGCTTTCATGGCCGGGAGCCATCGGAGTGGAGTGTGCCTTGCGCATTACGGAGGTTATTCTCTCGGCCATGGATGCATACATTCCTTTCTCATATCCTTTGACTAACGCAAGAAAGCCTTGGTTTAATCACACTTGCTCTAATGCTGTCCGCAACAAGGAAAGGGTCTACAAAAAGTACCGGAGCCAACCTACCCTTGAATCACATCGTCTTTACGTTTCTGCCCGGAATCATGCTAAGTCTGTTCTTCGTTCTGCTAAAAATAATTTCATCCGTACTAAATGCTCTCAACTCTCCAACTCGAATTCTTCCCGCTCCTTCTGGCACCTTGCCAAAAGCCTTTCTAACAACTTTACCTCATCATCCTTCCCTCCTCTTTTCTACTCTGATGGTTCTGTAGCTATTTCTTCTACTGATAAAGCAGATCTCTTCGCACAGACTTTCTCCTCCAGTTCCACCTTAGACGATTCCGGTGCTGTTCCTCCTTCACATCCCGCCTCTGACTTCCTCATGGCTGACATAAAAATTTCTTCAGCTGATGTATTTTCTGCCATCACTGGCCTCAATACTAACAAGGCATATGGACCTGATGGAATCCCTCCTGTTGTTCTCAAGATCTGTGCTTCTGTGCTTACACCCTGCCTAAGCAAACTCTTTCGCCTTTGTCTGTCAACTTGTACCTTTCCTTCTTGCTGGAAGTTTGCTCTCATTCAGCCAGTCCCAAAGAAGGGTGACCACTCCCAACCCTCCAACTATCGTCCAATTACTTTAACGTCCTGTATTTCAAAAGTTTTCGAGTCAATTCTCAATAGAAAAATTTTAAGGCATCTTTCCTATCACAACCTTCTTTCTGATCGTCAGTACGGGTTCCGTCAGGGACCCTCCACTGGCGATCTTCTCACCTACCTTTCGGACTCCTGGTCATCCTCCTTTCGGGACTTTGGCGAAAGCTTTGCCATTGCACTTGACATCTCAAAGGCTTTCGATCGAGTCTGGCATAAATCTTTTAATTTCCAAACTGCTCTCTTACGGTTTCTATCCTTCTATCTGTGCCTTCATTGCTAGCTTCCATTCTGATCGTTCTATAGCCGTTGTTGTAGACGGCCATCATTCTTCTCATAGATCTATCAACAGTGGTGTTCCTCAGGGCTCTGTCCTATCACCAACTCTCTTCCTTTTATTCATCAATGACCTTCCAACCTGTACATCTAACCCTATCCACTCATACCCTGATGACTTCACCCTTCACTTTTCCATTCGGTTCTCGCAACGCCCATCTCAGCAGTTACTTCAACAAACAAGGGATGAGGCTATGGCACACCTAATGTCTGACTTGGCTTGTATCTCTGACTGGGGTAAAAATAATCTTATTATTTTTAATGCTTCTAAGACTCAGTTCTTACACCTATCAACCCGTCAAAATCTTCCACAGGTATACCCACTAATGTTTAATGATATTCAGCTTAATCCTGCATCATCTTTGAACATGCTTGGGGTTTCATTTACTCGGGACTTATCTTGGAAAGATCATATTACATCTCTTGTAAAATCTGCTTCCAAGAGATTGGGTGTGCTAAGCTGACTCCGTTCTTTCTTTACCCCTGCACAATTGTTGACTCTATACAGGGATTTTATCCGCCCCTGTGTGGAGTACAACTCTCATGTATGGGGAGGCTCCCCACATACAGCTCTTCTCAATAGGGTGGAATCAAAGGCTTTTCGTCTCATTAACTCTCCTCCTCTTACTGACTCCCTTCAACCTGTCTCTTCGCCGCACTGTTACATCATTATCTCTTTTCTATCGCTACTTTAATAGTCACTGCTCCTCTGAACTGTCTGCTTGCATTCCTCCACCTCTACAACGGGCGCGTAGCACCTGTCTAGCTCAACCCATAAATGTCATTGTATTTTATTCTTGATCTTTTGTTACTTTTTTTTCAACTTAGCCGTACACTCCAACACTCAGTAGGTTAATTAAGCCTGTATCTAACCTCTGAGTGTAAAAATAATCTCAAAAGCTGAGTAAAAGATACCTGAAACTAACAAGATTTAACATATTTACCTTATCAGATTAAATTATTTGAAAACAATATACATATCGCATACTTCGATAAGAAAATGTTCTATAGTGTCGTAAGGTAAAGGGGTTATTAGTAGGGTTTGTTGTAGCGCCCAACACAGTCATCAAGTGGCACTTTATTCCAAAAAATACAGAGCATACCCTATGACTGTGGCAAGGCGTGATCAGGTTCATTTCCGGCCTACACATTTCAATGTCTCCCCTCAAAACATTATCAAGGAGGTTTTACTGTGGGGCTGCCTTGGTAAAATGTAATATGTATGATTTACATAAGTTCCTCGTTTATTTTCTCATTTGTCTATAACACCTTCAATCAGATAACACATTGATCAGTTATTTTCAGCCGATTATATCACAGAAAAAACTTGCGAACCGGAAAGAGTCACCAGTCAGTCTATCTGTCTATCTATTAATTTTTTTTTTTTTTTGTTAGGAAGAAGGAACCAAAGGCCATGAGCCCGTAAACTGTTACTTTCAAGAGAAAAACGATACAAGAGAGAGCCAAATTCAAGATTCGATCATTTCGAGTCGCCTGGACACACTGCGTCTGAAAGACTGAAGATCATAGCTAGCAGGAAATACAGACAGAGGGAGACAGTTCCAGAGCTGACCTGTTGCATAAATGAAGGGCTGCAAGTAACGGTTAACTCTTGCATTAGAGAGTTGGACAGAAAAGGGATGAGAGTTTGCTGCTAGACAGGTGCTACGCGCCAGTCGCACAGGTGGAGGAATACAAGCAGACAGTTCAGAGGAGCAGTGACCATTGAAGTGGCGTTAGAAAAAAGATAAAGATGCAACAGTGCGGCGAAAAGAGAGGTTGAAGGGATCCAGTATGAGGAGGAGAGTTAATGAGACGAAATGCCTTTGACTCCACCCTATTGAGAAGAGCTGAATGTGGGGAGCCTCCTCACACATGAGAGTCGTACTCTACACAGGGACGGATAAAACCTGTGCATAGAGTCAACAATTATGCAGGGCTAAGGAAGGAACAGAGTCGGCTTAGCACACCTAATCTCTTGGAAGCAGATTTTACAAGAGATGTAATATGATCACTCCAAGATAAGACCCGAGTGAATGAAACCCCAAGCATGTTCAGGGATGATGCAGGGTTAAGCTGAATATTATTAAACATTACTGGGTACTCCTATGGAAGATTTTATTGGGTTGATAGGTGTAAGAACTGAGTCTTAGATGCGTTAAAAAAAAATATTTTTACCCCAGTCAGAAATATGAGCCAAGTCAGACATTAGGTGTGCCATAGCCTCATCCCTTGTCTGCTGAAGTAACTGCTGAGATGGACGTTGCGAAAACCGAATGGAAAGGTGAAGGGTGGAATCATCAAAGTACAAGTTGATAGGGTTTGATGTACAGCTTAGATGATCACTGATGAATAAAAGGAGGAGAGTTGGTGATAGGACAGAGTCCTGAGGAACACCACTGTTGCTAGATATAGGAGAAGAACGATGGCCGTATACAACAGCGGCTATAGAGCGACCAGAATGGAAGCTAGAGATGAAGGCACAGATAGAAGGATAGAAACCGTAAGAGGGCAGTTTGGAAATTAAAGATTTATGCCAGACTCGAATGAAAGCCTTTGAGATGTCAAGTGCAATGGCTAAGCTTTCGCCAAAGTCCCGAAAGTAGGATGACCAGGAGTCTGAAAGGTAGATGAGAAGATCGCCAGTGGAGCGACCCTGAAGGAACCCATACTGACGATCAGAGAGAAGGTTGTGATAAAAAAGAAGCTTTAAAATTTTTCTATTAAGATCTGACTCGAAAATTTTCAGATACAGGAGGTTAAAGCAATTGGACGATAGTTAGAGGGTTGGGAATAGTCACTCTTCTTTGGGACTGGCTAAATGAGAGGAAACTGCCAGGAAAAAGAAAAGGTACCAGTTGATCGACAAAGGCGAAAGAGTTTACCTAGGCATGACGTAAGCACAGAAGCACAGTTCTTGAGGACAAGAGGAGGGATTCCATCAGGCCCATCTGCCTTGTTAGTACTGAGGCCTGTAATGGCAGAAAATACATCAGCTGAAGAAATTTTAATATCAGCCATGAGGAAGTCAGAGGGGAGAAGTGATGGAGAAACAGCACTGGAATCGTCTAAGGTGGAGTTGGAGGAGACAGTCTTAGCGAAGAGATCTGCTTTATCAGTAGAAGAAATAGCTACAGAACCATCAGAGTAGAAAAGAGGAGGGAAGGATGATGAGGTAAAGTTGTTAGAAAGGTTTTTGGCAAGGTGCCAGAAGGAGCGGGAAGAATTCGAGTTGGAGAGTTGAAAGCATTTGGTACGGATGAAATTATTTTTAAGCAGGGTGAAGAACAGACTTAGCACGATTCTGGGCAGAAACGTAAAGGAGATGTGATTCAGGGGTAGGTTGGCTCCGGTACCTTTTATAGGCCCTTTCCTTGTAGCGGACAGCATTTGAACAAGTGTGATTAAACCAAGGCTTTCTTGCATTAGTCAAGGGATATGAGAAAGGAATGTATGCATCCATGGCCGAGAGAATAACCTCCATAATGCGCAAGGCACACTCCGATGGCTCCAGGCCATGGAAGCAATAATCATTCCATGGAAAATCAAAGAAGTACTGCCTGAGGGCCTCCCAATCTTCAGCTCCAAAGAGCCACAGTTGACGTTTCTTTGGAGGGTCCACAGGCCATACCGATGCGATAGGACAGGTTAAGGTACTGTAATAAGGTTGTGATCGCAGAAGCCCAAGGGAGAGAAAAGATTAACAGTGTAAGCAGAAGGATTAGTTGTAAGGAAGAGACTAAGTATGTTGGAGCTCTCTCCAAGGCGGTCAGGGATATACTGGAGTAGCTTCGTGAGTAGCTAATCTTCTTTCCCATTTGTCATGTAGTGACAGGAGAGGTAAAGAATAGTATGGGACTATTTTTATTTGTCTTGGAAAAATTAACAAGTCTCTCACTCATGAGTGAGTTGAGCAGAGTCCCTGTCTCCCTGTCTCGCTCTCTCTCTCTCTCTCTCTCAAGTTGCTAAGCCCTTCTCCCTGCGACCTGTCTCTTCTATCGCCTGTCTCCTTCTGCCCTCTCTTTCCTAAATTCTGGTGAAACAGGAGACGTATCACGTGTGTTCCTTGTGGATGGAAAGTTTAAGAAGCCTGTTTGTGAGTATGTGTGTATGTGTGTGTATGGTCACTAAGGCTTTGTTCACCGGTGGATTGCTGACAACTAACTGCATCATCTCCTTACTGGCCACTGTCGTCAGCTTTCCTCAGTGTAATTTGCAAGCTCATTTCCCATTCCCAGGCTCGCATAGAGCTGTCTATCTATCTATTTATCTATCTATCTATTATGATTTGTAACTACAATATGGAGTCCCAATACAAAAAAAGCTAATGAATTTATTGGATTCATAGGCAGATTTTTTTAATATTAATCCGATAATATTGTCCTCACTTTGTATAATTCCTTAGTACGCCCGCACTTGGAGTATTGCTTTCAATTTTGGTCACCATATTATAAAAAGGATATGGAAAAGCTTGAAAGAGTGCAGCGAAGGATGACAAAAATGATACCTAGATTGAGAAATAAACCGTACGAGGAACGTTTAGAAGCCCTGAATCTCTTTGCCCTAACAAAACGGAGGATACGAGGAGACTTAATTCAAGTATTCAAGACATTCAAAGGACATGATAATATGGCTGTCGATAAATACTTCACAGTTGATCACTCGAATTACACTAGAGGCAATGGGCATAAAATAATTGGCAAACTATTCCAGTCGCATGAAGCTAAGCATTTCTTTTTCAATAGAGTTGTAAATATATGGAATAAATTGCCCTCCAACGTAGTAAATTGTAATACAGTTTTAAAGGTCGCCTGGATAAGTATTTGGCATCCAACCCCCAGCTTAATATGTTTACTCCTGAATAAAACACTTGTGTATATATAATTTTCTATTTTATTTTAGTTTAGTTTTTTTGAGCCTGGATCAATTTATTAAATGCAAATATAGTATATGCACAGACAAGGATATCCATAGATGGCCCTGAGTTAACGAACCCTACTCATACTTTTGACCTGTGATGGGCTGTGGATCACTGGGGTTCCCTGTTAGATACGTGGCCACCATCGGGAATTTTTTAATGTACCAGGGGTCACTGCTTCGGGAGGTGAGTTGTTTGCTTGTCCCGCATGGGAAAGTTCCCAATCTTAGTGGAATGAATGAAGCTGGGGCCTGATTGACTGCTGCCTACCTTAATAGTACCAGGCAAGGCTGCCGCATCACCCCAGAATATCCACACTGTGCACTGTGCAGTTTCCACACTGTGTCCGCAGACGCCCCGTCAACTTAACGTATCAGTACATAGTGACATGCATTAGTAATTTATTTATTCGATTATTCATTTTACTTTACTACTTTCCCATTCACGTTATTCATACTGGTAGCCTATAGATAATGTATTATAGAATGTAGTTTTTCGTTTTCAGTCTTTCCTATGAAATTTCCATGTCAGTTTTTTCAAACTGCATGGTGGTTTCTCTCACTTTTTCTTGCCAGTTTTTACTGCAGTGTTTGGAGGCGGGGGGGAGCCTTCTTGCTTTACTATCCTTATCCTTCAGCATGTAGAGTTAGATCTTGTAGTCATAGTCTACTCTGTAACAAACAGCCTCGAAAGGACCATAAGGTCTGTTGCTGTTTGGTTTCCTTTGCATTCCTTTGTACACAATAGGCTGTATCGTCCCTACTTCGGTCGAGATAGGCTGGTCCTGCAATGGATACTCAAACGGCTCATGATGATATATATATATATATATATATATATATATATATATATATATATATATATATATATATATATATATACTATTATATACACCATATTTATACAGTATATCTATCTATCTGTTTATCTATCTATCTATCTATATATATATATATATATATATATATATATATATATATATATATATATATATATATATATATATATATATATATATATATACATACATACTGATCCACCTGGTGAATAAGCCTACATCTTTTCTATCCTTAATGACCTAGAGCAGCTTGTACAGCACCCTACCCGTATCCCAGACCGTCTTGGAGAGAGCTCCAACATACTTGACCTCTTCCTTACAACTAATCCTTCTGCTTACACTGTTAATCTTTTCTCTCCGTTGGGCTCCTCCGATCACAACCTTATCACCTTAACCTGTCCTATCACTCCGGTACGGCCTGTGGACCCTCAAGGGAAAAGTCGTTTGTGGCATTTTGGAGCCGCGGATTGGGAAGCCCTCAGGCAGTACTTCTTTGAATTTCCCTGGAATGATTATTGCTTCCATGGCCGGGAGCCATCTGAGTGTGCCTTGCACATTACGGAGGTTATTCTCTCGGGCATGGAAGCATACATTCCTTTCTCATATCCTTTGACTAAAGCTAGAAAGCCTTGATTTAATCACACTTGTTCTAATGCTGTCTGCAACAAGGAGAGGGTCTACAAAAGGTACCGGAGCCAACCTACCATTGAATCACATCGTCTTTACGTTTCTGCCCGGAATCGTGCTAAGTCAGTTCTTCACTCTACTAAAAATAATTTCATCCGTACTAAATGCTCTCAACTCTCCAACTCGAATTCTTCCCGCTCCTTCTGGCACCTTGCCAAAAACCTTGGTAACAACTTTACCTCCTCATCAATATTCCCTCCTCTTTTCTACTCAGATGGTTCTGTAGCTACTTCATCTACTGATAAAGCAGATCTCTTCGCACAGACTTTCTCCTCCAGTTCCACATTAGACGATTCCGGTGCTGTTCCTCCATCACTTCCCGCCTCTGACATCCTCATGGCTGACATTAAAATTTCTTCAGCTGATGTATTTTCTGCCATCACTGGCCTCAATACTAACAAGGCATATGGACCTGATGGAGTCCCTCCTGTTGTTCTCAAGAACTGTGCTTCTGTGCTTACACCCTGCCTAGGCAAACTCTTTCGCCTTTGTCTGTCAACTTGTACCTTTCCTTC
Organism: Coenobita brevimanus; assembly: GCF_032717465.1. NCBI lineage: Eukaryota > Metazoa > Arthropoda > Malacostraca > Decapoda > Coenobitidae > Coenobita > Coenobita brevimanus. Next base: position 8,442,422 of record NC_137032.1, read on the forward strand.
TTGCTGGAAGTTTGCTCTCATTCAGCCAGTCCCAAAGAAGGGTGACCACTCCCAACCCTCCAACTATCGTCCAATTACTTTAACGTCCTGTATTTCAAAAGTTTTCGAGTCAATTCTCAATAGAAAAATTTTAAGGCATCTTCCCTATCACAACCATCTTTCTGATCGTCAGTACGGGTTCTGTCAGGGACGCTCCACTGGCGATCTTCTCACCTACCTTTCAGACTACTGGTCATCCTCCTTTCGGGACTTTGGCGCAAGCTTTGCCATTGCAATTGACATCTGAAAGGCTTTCGATCGAGTCTGGCATAAATCTTTAATTTGCAAACTGCCCTCTTATGGTTTCTATCTTTCTATCTGTGCCTTCATTGCTAGCTTCCATTCTGGTCGTTCTATAGCCGCTGTTGTAGACGGCCATCGTTCTTCTCCTAGATCTATCAACAATGGCGTTCCTCAGGGCTCTGTCCTATCACCACTCTCTTCCTTTTATTCATCAATGACCTTCCAAGCTGTACATCTAACCCTATCCACTCATACGCTGATGACTTCACCCTTCACCTTTCCATTCGGTTCCCGCAACGCCCATCTCAGCAGTTACTTCAACAGACAAGAGATGAGGCTATGGCACACCTAATGTCTGACTTGGCTCGTATCTCTGATTGGGGTAAAAATAATCTTATTATTTTTAAAGCATCTAAGACTCAGTTCTTACATCTATCAACCCGTCAGAATCTTCCACAGGTATACCCACTAATGTTTAATGATATTCAGCATAATCCTGCATCATCCTTGAACATGCTTGGGGTTTCATTTACTCGGGACTTATCTTTGAAAGATAATATTACATCTCTTGTAAAATCTGCTGCCAAGAGATTGGGTGTGCTAAGCCGACTCTGTTCTTTCTTTACCCCTGCACAATTGTTGACTCTATACAGGGATTTTATCCGGCCCTGTGTGGAGTACAACTCTCATGTATGAGGAGGCTACCCACATACAGCTCTTCTCAATCGGGTGGAATCAAAGGCTTTTCGTCTCATTAACTCTCCTCCTCTTACTGACTCCCTTCAACCTGTCTCTTCGCTGCACTGTTGCATCATTATCTCTTTTCTATCGCTACTTTAATGGTCACTGCTCCTCTGAACTGTCTGCATGTATTCCTCCGCCTCTACAACGAGCTCGTAGTACCCGTCTAGCAGCAAACTCTAATCCTTTTTCTGTCCAACTCTCTAATGCAAGAGTTAACCGTTACTCCCAGTCCTACATATATGCAACGGGTCAACTCTGGAACTGTCTCCCTCTGTCTGTTTTTCCTGCTGCCTATGATGTCCAGTCTTTCAAACGCAGTGTGTCCAGGCATCTGGAAATGAATGGATCTTGAATTTGGCTCTCTCTTGTATTTTGTTTTTCTCTTAGAGGGAACTATTATTGCGGGCTCATGGCATTTAATTCCTTCTTCCTCGCATAATATATATATATATATATATATATATATATATATATATATATATATATATATATATATATATATATATAGATATATATATATATATATATAATGGTCTTATTGATGTAAAAGATGTATTGGAGGGATATGTAAATATACCGGTAACTTAATATAACTTTTTTTTTTTTTTTTCGAAAAATGGGTCAAGAATGGTAATATAATGTTGGCCCAATCTATGTAGCCTACTGCCGATCACTGCAGTCAAACATGCAGCTAACAACTGAATGATATAATTATACATCATCCATCATATATCATTTTCTTACATTGGATAATTGAAATATATTTTATATAATATAGAAATTTCGACAGAGACTGGAATTTTCCATAGGCAACTGTCTTTTCATAAGTCTTATTTTTTGGTAATGTTTTTGTAGAACTGAGCATGTTTTCAGCTCACTAGTTCATAAATGATATTAATATTAAAAGGGGATTGGTATACACACAAATTATATACAACTGGGTCTATAAAATGGTCAGAGTTGCGCTGTTGACCATGGAGGTCGTCCGTGGCCCGGTGGTAAAATGGACGTTTTTGTTGGAGGCACGGGTTCGAGCCCCACGCCAGGTACTTAATTTAAATCGTTTAATTTCAGACACTGCATCACTTGGCAGCAATTCGGAACATAAGGTAACATAGCGTGTATTCCTAGATGTATGTAACTTGGGTAAGAGAGGCTCCAGGTACTGAACTTGCTGTCAGATGTGTTGACTGTACGGTAAGCGTTCAGAGGGCGAAGGTTCGAATCGTGATATATATATAAGCCCTCGGAAGCAGGGGGGTGGTTGCTTTCTCAGGCAGAGGAACTCCTTGAGAGTGAAATGGCTGGAAAGCATGCCGGCACGTGACTGGCTACAGCATAGCTTGGTCTTTCGGGTGTGGGCAATCAGGCAAGTTAGCTGCCTACTGCGACTGCAACACATTGGCGAGGTGTTCAGGAAGTTAGCCAAAGAAACCTTGATGGACTCTGAAAGAACAATAATGGCCCCCAGTCCCGTGCAGCCCTTAAATGGGCAGGGGGTGCTAAGAATCTCACGGTTGCCTCAATTACAATCTAATTCATTTGTTAATGCAAAAAATACAATTAAAATTGGTAACCGGAATGTGAGAACGCTAAATCATGACGGTAAAATTGATGAGTTAGTGAAGGTTTTTCAAAATTATGGACTTGATATTTGTGCTCTGACAGAAACTAGATTAACTGGAGTTGATAAGTTGGATTTGGAGGATGGTATATTTTTATTGATATCTGGCCGACAGGACGGAATGCATTATCAGGGAGTAGGATTGTTACTGGGTTGTAAGGCAAATAAGGCATTATGTGAGTGGGATCCTATAGATGAGCGATTGTTATACGCACGGTTTAAATCAAATCATGGCAACATCAGTCTGTTTGTGTGTTATGCACCTACTAATGATGCACTCGATGAAAGGAAAGACACATTTTATGAAAAGTTGCAAGAAGGAGTAGGAAGGGTACCTAGACATGATGTTTTGATCTGCGTTGGAGATTTTAATGCAGTAATGGGCTGCTCAAATGAGGGATTTGAGGCATGTATGGGTAAGATGGGAGTTGGTAGTAGGATGAGTGAAAACGGAGTGAGGTTTGGAAGCTTCTGTCTAGCAAATGACTTAGTCATCGGGGGCACACTCTTTCAGCATTGCAATATACACAAGACAACTTGGGTGTCGCTGTGTGGAAAATATAAAAATCAGATTGATCACATCGCTATCAGTAGGAGGCATAGAAGTTCTCTGCTAGATGTTCATGTTAAACGGGGAGCGGATATTGGTAGTGACCATCAACTCAGCATTGCAAAAATAAGGTTTAAACTTAAAAATCAGAAGAAGGAAAAATCTGGTGTTGGTAGATACGATATTGTTAAGCTTAGAAGGGAAGGAGAAGAAAAGGAGGAATTCAGATTAGAATGCAGAAATAGGTTTTTGGTGTTGGAAACGTTGGAAGAGGGGAAGAGAAGTGTAGATGAGATGTGGGAGGATGTGAACAAAGTTTTGCATGAGACTGCTGAATGTACGATTGGAAGGAGACATAGATTCAGGAGAAAGAAATGGATATCAGAGGAAACGTGGGATATGATAAAAAGGAGAGGTGAGGCTAAATTGAGGAGTGAGATGCAATGCGTTGATGAAAGAGAGATTGAATTAGCAAGAGCTGCGTACTGGAGTTTGAATTCAGAAGTAAGAAGGTTAGCTAGGAGAGATAAAAGAAGATGTGTGGATGAAAAGGTTGCAGAGACTGAAATCTTAATAAACAAAAATGATGGACAGAGTCAAAGAATAGCATATGAATCGATTAGAGAACTGAGTGGTAATGCAGGTAAACGCAAGGAAATACCAGTTAGAGACAGGGAAGGAAATTTATTGACCAAAGATGGAGATATTAAAAATAGATGGAAAGAGCATTTTGAGACAGTTCTTAATAGACCAATACCACCAGAAAAGGATATACCGTCTGCTCAGGAAGATTTAAATGTAGAAACAGAAGAGTTGAGGCTTCCAGAAGTGGAGAAAGCAGTAAAACAGTTAAAGAATAACAAGGCACCAGGGGAGGATGGTTTATTTCTGGAAATGTTTAAAGTGGAGGGGGATAGATTAATAATGATCTTGACCAAGCTATTCAATAAGATATGGGTGACGGGGTTACTACCATCAGTTTGGAAGAATGGTGTAATTGTTAAAATTCCGAAGAAGGGAGACCTGAGTGAATGTGGTAATTGGAGGGGAATCTCTTTGTCACCGATAGCTTTGAAAGTTTTCAGTAGAGTGTTGTTAAATAGGTTGGAGCCGGTGGTTGAGGGTATTCTGAGGGATGAACAGGCTGGTTTTAGAAAGGGACGTGGTTGCAATGATCAGATCTTTATAGTTAGGCATTTGATGCAGCAAGTTAATGAAATGAGAGTACCGTTAAGTCTTTGTTTTGTTGATTTTGAAAAGGCTTTTGATAGTGTTTCGAGAGAGACTATGGGGAAGATCATGAGACATTATGGAATACCAGAGGAGTTTGTGAGGGTCATTATGAACATGCATGGGGACACATTTTGTAAAGTGATGGTTGATGGTTGTCTGAGTGATTCGTTTGAAGTCAAGTCCGGAGTAATTCAAGGTGGTGTTCTATCGCCTTTATTATTTATATTGGTCATTGATTACATTATGAAACGTGTTGGAACAGAAACCGGTGCAGGTATACTTTGGGGAGAGAACAGGAAACTTTTGGATTTAGATTATGCAGATGATATAGTTTTGATTTGTGATGGGCCAGAAGAGATGCAGAGAGTGTTGGACTGTTTGGTGAGTGAAGGTCGCAAGGTGGGTTTGGTTATTAATTGTGGAAAAACTGAAATAATCAATATGAATATGGAAAATGCGCAGGAATGTGTAATTGGAGGTATGGTTGTAAAGCAAGTTGATAGGTTTAAATATTTAGGTACTTATTTAGCCAAGGATGGTTCTTTGAACTTTGAATTCGAGGAAAGGTTAAAGAAGGCTAATCAGGCAATGGGAATGCTTAAAAATATTTGGAATAATAACAATTTTTCTGTTCATACAAAAATCAAACTTTATAAGGTAATGGTTAAGAGTATATTAATTTATGGACACGAGTCTTGGTACAGCACAGTGACTATGGAAAATAAATTCTTGGTGTTTGAAAATAAAGCACTTAGAAAAATATTAGGAGTTAAGTGGTGGGAAAGGATACCAAATACTAGAATTAGAGAAATAACGGGAGTGCAGCCGATCGATGAATATGTTAGATTCTCACGATGGAAGTGGCTAGGACATGTGTATAGGAGACAGGGAATAGTACGAGGTACACCAGGGTGGGTGGCACTTGGTAGGAGAGGTAGAGGAAGGCCAAAAGAGACGTGGGTGAGGACAATGAGACGGGAAGCTGGAGATGAGTGTTGGGGAGATCTTGAGGAGTTAGCACAAGATAGGATGTGGTGGTGTGAGTTCATCGAGGTCCTATGCATCCCCGAAGGTGCCACAGGAAATGATTGATATATATAAGAAGCATTTTCAGGCTAAAAGTTTACAATGTTTTACCTCAAAGGAAGAAAAAGTCGATTTTAAGATCTGTTCATTTCGAGCTATCCAGGCCCACTTGTAAATATACCCGATTAGCTACTTACTCCCGATTAAGGCACGATTAAGGCTTCCGTCATTCGCCCATTACGAATCAGTGTATTGTACCGATACATCCCGTGGTGCAAACGGATAACTGATATAAGTTGGACCAACATCGGAAGTCAGAGTTTACATCACTGGTCCGATATATTAAAGGTCGGAGTGCCATCATCGGAACAATACTGGCCCATGCATTTTGTGTTTGCTGGGTCCTAGCATGCACAAGAGGTTTTATTATGAATTGATAAAGAAGAACTGGCTTAACTACCAGTCATGAATAATATCGTGAAAAGTTAATGCGAGCTGGGAACAAGAAAATTAAGTAAGAAAAGTATGGAGATGTGAAATACTATTTTAACATTTAACCGACCACAAAAGAAAAAGCTGTGAATTTATTAATTACACCAAAATATATGCTTCCTTTACTCAGAAACTTAAGCAAGAAAATTCACTTACCTACGCAATCAAGCTAACTAAAAAATCTAGAAATGGAAAGAAAAAACTGGTTAAAGGAGGGTTATGGAGTCACGGCTGCAGAGACTAGGCGAAGCTGCCACTCAGTGGCCTCTATGCACTTCACACTGTTCGTGACGTCTGCCATTTGCCAGGTACCAGTCGGTGGACAGGTATGGGGGCGATCAAACCGCAAGTGACTGGGTGATCAAGCTGCTAAGACGTGGACTTCGGTGATTACTGCACTTACACTGCTCTCGACACCCATCTCTCACTGATGTTAATCTCCATCTGGTGTGTTGGCTGCAGATGCAGACTTGATACGTGGGAAGGAGGCGTGGCTTCCTGCCCCGACGATTACATGGGCGGGCGACCGATATATACATTATTAATCCACTCAGAAATACGCTAACGTCTGCGTAAGGACAGTCGCTCGTGAAACAATGACAAATTCTTAGAAAATCTGTTCAAATCGGAGTGCTGCCGACGGATGGTTAGCTGAGCAAATTACACAGGGTTGAGGGTTTTCCACTAATATTCGGACGCTCGCACAATAAAATGTGAGTTCCCATAATAATAGTGTCACGTACTCATGACATCCATATCCACTCCACTACTATCTCCCCCCCCCCCTGTACTTTTGCATTTCACTACCACTTCATCAGTTCCAGCGGTTTTCCCTATTTTGACTTTCTTCATTGCTTCCACTACTTCCATCCCACTGATCTCTTCCTCCCATCTTATCTCCCTCCTCCTCCCAGTTACTCCCCAGCCACTAATGCACACTACACTCATTCTCTGTGTTTACAGAGTTAAGTATAATGGACTAGGGTAACCTAATTTCGGACTCCTATACATGAAGGGTCAATTGCATATCGCCATTTTTAGCGTTTTCTCTCTAACGAAAAATCACATTCATTCATTAGAATCTGGTTATGACTGTGGTGGAACAATTTAACACCTTCAACCCATAAATGTTATTATATTTTATTCTTGATCTTTTGTTACTTTTTTTTCAACTTAGCCGTACACTCCAACACTCAGTAGGTTAATTAAGCCTGTATCTAACCTCTGAGTGTAAAAATAATCTCAAAAGTTGAGTAAAAGTTACCTGAAACTAACAAGATTTAACATATTTACCTTATCAGATTAAATTATTTGAAAACAATATACATATCGCATACTTCGATAAGAAAGTGTTCTATAGTGTCGTAAGGTAAAGGAGATATTAGTAGGGTTTGTCGTAGCGCCCAACACATTCATCAAGTGGCACTTTATTCCAAAAAATACAGAGCATACCCTATGACTGTGGCAAGGCGTGATCAGGTTCATTTCCGGCCTACACATTTCAATGTCTCCCCTCAAAACATTATCAAGGAGGTTTTACTGTGGGGCTGCCTTGGTAAAATGTAATATGTATGATTTACATGAGTTCCTCGTTTATTTTCTCATTTGTCTATAACACCTTCAATCAGATAACACATTGATCAGTTATTTTCAGCCGATTATATCACAGAAAAAACCTGCGAACCGGAAAGAGTCACCAGTCAGTCTATCTGTCTATCTATTTATCATTTTTTTTTTGTTAGGAAGAAGGAACCAAAGGCCATGTGCCCGTAAACTGTTTCTTCCAAGAGAAAAACGATACAAGAGAGAGCCAAATTCAAGATCCGATCATTTCGAGTTGCCTGGACACACTGCGGCTGAAAGACTGAAGATCATAGCTAGCAGGAAATACAGACAGAGGGAGACAGTTCCAGAGTTGACCTGTTGCATAAATGAAGGGCTGGGAGTAACGGTTAACTCTTGCTTTAGAGAGTTGGACAGAAAAGGGATGAGAGTTTGCTGCTAGACAGGTGCTACGCGCCAGTCGTACAGGTGGAGGAATGCAAGCAGACAGTTCAGAGGAGCAGTGACCATTGAAGTGGCGATAGAAAAGAGATAAAGATGCAACAGTGCGGCGAAAAGACAGAGGTTGAAGGGATCCAGTATGAGGAGGAGAGTTAATGAGACGAAATGCCTTTGACTCCACCCTATTGAGAAGAGCTGTATGTGGGGAGCCTCCTCACACATGAGAGTCGTACTCTACACAGGGACGGATAAAACCTGTGCATAGAGTCAACAATTATGCAGGGGTAGAGAAAGAACAGAGTCGGCTTAGCACACCTAATCTCTTGGAAGCAGATTTTACAAGAGATGTAATATGATCACTCCAAGATAAGACCCGAGTGAATGAAACCCCAAGCATGTTCAGGGATGATGCAGGGTTAAGCTGAATATTATTAAACATTACTGGGTACTCCTATGGAATATTTTATTGGGTTGATAGGTGTAAGAACTGAGTCTTAGATGCGTTAAAAAAAAATACTTTTACCCCAGTCAGAAATATGAGCCAAGTCAGACATTAGGTGTGCCATAGCCTCATCTCTTGTCTGCTGAAGTAACTGCTGAGATGGACGTTGCGAAAACCGAATGGAAAGGTGAAGGGTGGAATCATCAAAGTACAAGTTGATAGGGTTTGATGTACAGCTTAGATGATCACTGATGAATAAAAGGAGGAGAGTTGGTGATAGGACAGAGTCCTGAGGAACACCACTGTTGCTAGATATAGGAGAAGAACGATGGCCGTATACAACAGCGGCTATAGAGCGACCAGAATGGAAGCTAGAGATGAAGGCACAGATAGAAGGATAGAAACCGTAAGAGGGTAGTTTGGAAATTAAAGATTTATGCCAGACTCGATTGAAAGCCTTTGAGATGTCAAGTGCAATGGCTAAGCTTTCGCCAAAGTCCCGAAAGTAGGATGACCAGGAGTCTGAAAGGTAGATGAGAAGATCGCCAGTGGAGCGACCCTGAAGGAACCCATACTGACGATCAGAGAGAAGGTTGTGATAAAAAAGAAGCTTTAAAATTTTTCTATTAAGAACTGACTCGAAAATTTTCAGATACAGGAGGTTAAAGCAATTGGACGATAGTTAGAGGGTTGGGAATAGTCACTCTTCTTTGGGACTGGCTAAATGAGAGGAAACTGCCAGGAAAAAGAAAAGATACCAGTTGATCGACAAAGGCGAAAGAGTTTACCTAGGCATGATGTAAGCACAGAAGCACAGTTCTTGAGTACAAGAGGAGGGACTCCATCAGGCCTATCTGCCTTGTTAGTACTGAGGCCTGTAATGGCAGAAAATACATCAGCTGAAGAAATTTTAATATCAGCCATGAGGAAGTCAGAGGGGAGAAGTGATGGAGAAACAGCACTGGAATCGTCTAAGGTGGAGTTGGAGGAGACAGTCTTAGCGAAGAGATCTGCTTTATCAGTAGAAGAAATAGCTACAGAACCATCAGAGTAGAAAAGAGGAGGGAAGGATGATGAGGTAAAGTTGTTAGAAAGGTTTTTGGCAAGGTGCCAGAAGGAGCGGGAAGAATTCGAGTTGGAGAGTTGAAAGCATTTGGTACGGATGAAATTATTTTTAGCAGGGTGAAGAACAGACTTAGCACGATTCTGGGCAGAAACGTAAAGGAGATGTGATTCAGGGATAGGTTGGCTCCGGTACCTTTTATAGGCCCTCTCCTTGTAGCGGACAGCATTTGAACAAGTGTGATTAAACCAAGGCTTTCTTGCATTAGTCAAGGGATATGAGAAAGGAATGTATGCATCCATGGCCGAGAAAATAACCTCTGTAATGCGCAAGGCACACTCCGATGGCTCCAGGCCATGGAAGCAATAATCATTCCATGGAAAATCAAAGAAGTACTGCCTGAGGGCCTCCCAATCTTCAGCTCCAAAGAGCCACAGTTGACGTTTCTTTGGAGGGTCCACAGGCCATACCGATGCGATAGGACAGGTTAAGGTACTGTAATAAGGTTGTGATCGCAGAAGCCCAAGGGAGAGAAAAGATTAACAGTGTAAGCAGAAGGATTAGTTGTAAGGAAGAGACTAAGTATGTTGGAGCTCTCTCCAAGGCGGTCAGGGATACGGGTAGGGTGCTGTACAAGCTGCTCTAGGTCATTAAGGACGGAAAAGATGTAGGCTTGTTCACCAGGTGGATCAGTGAAAGGAGAGGAGAGCCAAAGGTAGTGGTGAACACTGAAATCTCCTAGAATGGAGATTTCAGAGAAAGGAGAAATGGATAGAATGTGTTCCATCGTAGAAGTAAGATAGTCAAAGAATTTTTGATAGTAGAATTAGGGGATAAGTAAACAGCACAGATATATTTAGTCAGGGAGTGACAGGAAAGCCGAAGCCAGAGTGTAGAGAATTCAGAAGAATCGAGTTCAGAACGCGAGAGCAAGATAAGTTGTTGTGTATACAGTATATACACAACAGCCACCTTTGGCTTTGAAATGAGTATAGAGAAAGTAGGAGGATAGAGAAAAGGGTTTGCTATCAGTTGTCTCAGACAGCTGAGTCTCAGTTGAGGAAAGAGGGTGAGGTCTAGAGGAGAAGAGGTGGTGCTCAAAAGAACGAAAGTTAGAGAAAAGGCCGCGAATGTTGCAGACATGAAGGAGTGAGTCCCCCCACCCCCTGGGGACTCCGAGGCTGTGTGATCTAAAGCCTCTACTGTTTATCGGTCTACCTATCTTTTTATTTATCTATCTTTATATACATGCATATGTAAATAGATGAATATATACCGTATATACACTGTATATACCGTATATAATACCTTTCCAAGTAGAATAAATTGCTTGCATGTTATAAACAATTATGAAAAGTGTGTCTTCAGATTTAGGGGGTATATTCACTACTTTGTGCGAAGTGTTGATGATTCCCTATACTGCTTGAGCATCTTGATCAGGATTTGTCCTATTGCAAGTCATTACATAAAACATTTATGTTTCTGACTGCCGTGCACATTATCCTGTCTGTATGCGGTTTAACTATTTTGGTGTATACGAGTATTATGATGTCATCATTCATAAAATATCAAAAATGCCATGGCAATGCTACATCTGATGAGACTGCTTGCTATTTTTCTTCCCTCTCAATGGAAGGAAAGCCAAATACGTGTAGTGCACATTAAAGTAGGTGACAATGTGAATTGCTGAAAAGGAGCAATGGCCAGGTTTCGTTTTACCTAAGATTGTGAGATACAGATTATTAGATAGGAGAAATATGAGAAAGGCAGTTAACATCGACGTAGTCAAAGACTGGCAAAGATAACTTTTTGCCGGTATGCATAACATGTGAAATTTTTAAACTCAGCATATACGTATGGTCGATACGTATATACGACTAATTGCCGCTCTTACTCAAAAATGGGTTTGTAGGAGGTACAGTACATAGGGTAAAGGAAGTATAGGAATAATGAAAACAGGTAACTCTTAGCAGTCTCAGACAGCCTAGTCTGAAAAATATGTCTACCAGAAACAAGCACAAAACGCCATTAGCAAGCGGAAAATACGAGTAGCAAGCAGAAATTTCCAGTGTTGCAAAAATTTCTGTTGCAAGTAGAAAAATCCAGGTGGTAAACAGAAATGCCAATATTTCAGCAGCGCCAGCGGCGTGTTGGCAATAGAGGAACACATTATCAGAAAATATAACCAGAAAATAGATGTCTGATTTTCGTAAACTCTTATGAAATCACGTGAGGCAATCAGCGCCAGAACGTTCATGTTTTCCTTTGTCAAAATATGTTCGTACTGACATTATGTGTGAGATCGTTTTTCTTTGTCGGCTTAAATTAGTGGATTAATAGTATTTAGATTCTTGATTTGCAAATCAGTACAGGTCCTAACACTATGGGGAACACTATCACTGAGTTCCAAGCAGGAACTGGTACAACAATGCATTATGAAATACATTGGGACATACAAGACGCACTATAATAAATTACTTGAAAGTATTACATAAAGTAAATAGAGTGATGAGATGACTAATGCAAAATTTCAAGAACTGGCGAAGAAAGGGCATGTTTTTCTTCACAACACAAGAATTACAAGAAAATGCCATGAAGCAGTCTGTGCCATGAAGAAGTCATACATTTTTTGTCTCACTCCACTAACGCACAGATATATGTTTTATAACGTTATGCTGTTTCAACCCTTGTATTCAGTTACGATAGATCTCTTTTATTAAAGGGATCAGCAAAGGCTCCAAGTAAATAGTGCCAGTTCTAAAAATGTCCCCTAGTTTGAAGAGAACTATCAGGGGATATGAAGATACTGAATATTAATAACATACCCGGGACGACGAGGTCACAGGTGTTTGCATACATAGTCCACTCTTCTTGATAAAATTTTGCACATTTCTTATTCGTCATTTCTGTTTTCGTTTCCCCTTTAATATGACCTTTTCTTTCGTGCATACGAAAAGCAAGATAACTGCAGCGAATTAGTTGGCCTATGCTTAGCTGCTGCCTTGCTCTACTGCGGCAGTATGAGAAGGGGAGTTACGAAAACACACACACACACACACACACACACACACACACACACACACACACACACACACACACACACACACACACTGACACCAAAACTTCTAACCGAAAACGACAGAAAACATGAGGAACCAGACAATGAAGTACACACAGTCTGACTTGGAAAATTACAGAAAAGGACGAGTGCATAAAAATTACCAGTTCTCTCTAATTGCGGAAATGTCTGCACATGTCTCACTTTAATCATCTCATCGTCTAGCACTTCATTCTAGCTTCGCTTGCCTTATCTTCTTCAGCATATTATTATTATTATTATTATTAGTAGTAGTAGTAGTTCAGAGTCAAACTAAATAGAGAATGTGAATACCGTCACCTTCAGCCCTCTCATGATTCACAAACTATAATTTTCTATCCTATGTAATGATTTTATTCGGTTAAGTGTCAGTGTTAAGCCTGCACTAGCTTCAGAAATCCAGTTCAGACCGTATCGGCTGTATATAATTCCATGTATCTCGGATACACTCTTGAAGCCAAGCATTAACAGCGGAACCTATTTATCACTCATTATAAATACGCCGAGATCTTTTTGTCCTCTCTCAGGTTCTTTCCCGTTTTTTTAATGGACAAATAAGACTGTACTGCGGTTGTACATACAGTAATTTTCATAGCACGGTGGTGTTCCTCAGGGCTCTGTCCTATCACCAACTCTCTTTCTTTTATTCATCAATGATCTTCTAAGCTGTACATCTAATCCTATCCACTCGTAAGCTAATGATTCCACCCTTCACCTTTCCATTCGGTTCCCGCAACGTCCATCTTAACAGTTACTTCAACAAACAAGGGATGAGGCTATGGCACACCTAATGTCTGACTTGGCTCGTACCTCTGACTGGGGTAAAAATAATCTAGTTTTTAATGCATCAAAGACGCAGGTTTTACACCTATCAACCCGTCAAAATCTTCCACAGGTATACCCACTAATGTTTAATAATATTCAGCACAATCCTGCGTCGTCTTTGAACATGCTTGGGGTTTCATTCACACGGGACTTATCTTGGAAAGATCATATCGCATCTCTTGTAAAATTTGCTTCCAAGAGATTAGGTGTGCTAAGCCGACTCTGTGCCTTCTTTACCCCTGCTCAGTTGTTGACTTTATACACGGGTTTTATTCGCCCCTGTTTAGAGTACAACTCTCGTGTGTGGGGAGGTTCTCCACATACTGCTCTTCTCAATAGGGTGGAGTCAAAGGCTATTCGTCTCATCAACTCTCCTCCTCTTACTGGCTCCCTTCAACCTCTGTCTCTTCGCCGAACTGTTGCATCTTTATCTCTTTTCTATCGCTACTTAAATGGTTACTGCTCCTCTGAACTGTCTGTTTGCATTCCTCCACCTCTACGACGGGCGCGTAGCACCCGTCTAGCAACAAACTCTCATCCCTTTTCTGTCCAACTTTCTAATGCAAGAGTTAACCGTTATTCCCAGGCTTTCATTTATGCAGCAGGTCAACTCTGGATCTGTCTCCCTCTGTCTGTATTTCCTACTTCCTATCATCTCCAGTCATTCAAACGCAGTGTGTCCCGGCATCTCGAATTGAATGGATCTTGAATTTGGCTCTTCTTTGTATTGTTTTTGTCTTTTCTTGGAAGGAGTGTTCATGCGGACCCAGCCTTTGGTTCCTCCTTCCTTGCATAAAAAAAAATAATAATAAAAAAAAATTTATCTCGGATACACTCTCGAAGCCAAGCATTAACAGGCGGAACCTATATTTCACTCATTATAAATACGCTGAGATTTTTTTGTCTTCTCTCAGGTTCGTTCCCGTTTCTTCAATGGACAAATAAGACTGTACTGCGGTTGTACATAGAGTAATTTTCATAGCACTTCTTCGTAACAAGTACCTCTTCTGGAGTTAATCTATTGTCTAACGCAACACTTGAGATGGGGAGATGGCAGTTTTACGCCTCGTTAGAATGAACAGAGGATAGGAATCCTGAAATTACTAGTGCAGAAGTTAATGTTTAACGATAATCATCATCCATCTTAATACGGTGACGGCCTATTCTTGCAAGTACAGTCGGCTTCAGGAGTCATATTACCCCTGCCATCCCGTGTGCTTATGTGGCAACCCTCCGTCCCAACCCTTCCCTCTCCTTACCACCCTCATTAACTGACTCCCCTCTTATAATGTTGGCCTTGTATTGTAAACAGAATGTAGTAACCATAATTACTGATTATAGTACATTTTCCCTTCATGGCTCTGCTCTGTACACAGCATCAAAGTGAAAATTAATTATAAGCTGGGATACCAAGCTCAAGCGAGAATGAAGCGGCAAAACAACTTTTGAACTGCAAGGATACGAACACCATATAGTTTATGATTACTGAAGCCTTTTGATGTCCCCATCAGCTCCTACTCTTCTCCTAGAGGCATGTATGTCAATGGCCGACTGGAGATGGAATAATATCATTATTACCCATAGCACACCGAATGAAACGTTGAATAGCTTCACTCCATTTCCCCTCTTCCCTTCGCCTCCCAGCCACGCTGCGTTGGTGCTTCACTTCTCCGTTCTCCTGACTCCCCCCCCCCCTCCCCGTCCCTTCTATTCCATCCCTTACCTCACCCTCTCCATCGTCTTACTTCTCCCACCCCACAACCACTTTCTTCTTCAAAGGCAGTATATATTGCAAGTAACATCACATACCTTCACGGAGATTCCACATTATATTATATCCTCTGTGGATCATTCAACCTCATGTTAATACGTCGGTTTATTGTATCAAACTGTTGAAGAAGAAAATTCTATGCTGTCAATTTCCTCCCCACACGAATAGTGCGCCGTTGCCACATGAATTAGAGAGGGATGGCTGGGGGTAACAGGACTCCTGGAGCCGACTGTACCTTACGTTTTATTCATTCGTATTAAGATTTTTTTTTTTTTTATGCGAGGAAGAAGGAACCAAAGGCCATGAGCCCGCAGTAACAGTTCCCTCCAAGAGAAAAACAAAATACAATAGAGAGCCAAATTCAAGATCCGATCATTTTGAGATGCCTGGACACACTGCGTTTGAAAGACTGGAGATCATAGGCAGCAGGAAATACAGACAGAGGGAGACAGTTCCAGAGCTGACCTGTTGCATAAATGAAAGACTGGGAGTAACGGTTAACTCTTGCATTAGAGAGTTGGACAGAAAAGGGATGAGAGTTTGCTGCCAGACGGGTGCTACGCGCCCGTCGTCGTAGAGGTGGAGGAATGCAAGCAGACAGTTCAGAGGAGCAGTGACCATTAAAGTAGCGATAGAAAAGAGATAAAGATGCAACAGTGTGGCGAAGAGACAGAGGTTGAAGGGAGTCAGTAAGAGGAGGACAATTAATGAGACGAAAAGCCTTTGACTCCACCCTATTGAGAAGAGCTGTATGTGGGGAGCCTCCCCACACATGAGAGTTGTACTCCACGCAGGGGCGGATAAAACCCCTGTATACAGTCAACAATTGTGCAGGGGTAAAGAAAGAGCAGAGTCTGCTTAGTACACCCAATCTCTTGGAAGCAGATTTTACAAGAGATATAATATGATCTTTTCAAGATAAGTCCCGAGTAAATGAAACGCCAAGCATGTTCAAGGATGATGCAGGATTAAGCTGAATATTATTAAACATTAGTGGGTATACCTCTGGAAGATTTTGTCGGGTTGATAGGTGTAAGAACTGAGTCTTAGATGCATTAAAAACATCCATATTATTTTTACCCCAGTCAGAGATACGAGCCAAGTCAGACATTAGGTGTGCCATAGCCTCATCCCTTGTTTGTTGAAGTAACTGTTGAGATGGGCGTTGCGGGAACCGAATGGAAAGGTGAAGGGTGGAGTCATCAGCGTATGAGTGGATAGGGTTAGATGTACAGCTTAGATCATTGATGAATAAAAGGAAGAGAGTAGGTGATAGGACAGAGCTCTGAGGAACACCACTGTTGATAGATCTAGGAGAAGAACGATGGCCGTCTACAACAGCGGCTATAGAACGACCAGAAAGGAAGCTAGTGATGAAGGCACAGATAGAAGGATACAAACCGTAGGAGGGCTGTTTGGAAATTAAAGATTTGTGCCAGACTCGATCGAAAGCCTTTGAGATGTCAAGTGCAATGGTAAAGCTTTCGCCATAGTCCCGAAAGGAGGATGACCAGGAGTCTGAAAGGTAGGTGAGAAGATCGCCAGTGGAGCGTCCCTGACGGAACCCATACTGACGCTCGGAAAGAAGGTTGTGATAGGAAAGATGCCTTAAATTTTTTTTATTGAGAATTGACTCGAAAACTTTTGAAATACAGGACGTTAAAGCAATTGGACGATAGTTGGAGGGTTGCGAGTGGTCACCCTTCTTTGGGACTGGCTGAATGAGAGCAAACTTCCAGGAAGAAGGAAAGGTACAAGTTGACAGACAAAGGTGAAAGAGTTTGCCTAGGCAAGGTGTAAGCACAGAAGCACAGTTCTTGAGAACAGCAGGAGGGACTCCATCAGGTCCATATGCCTTGTTAGTACTGAGGCCAGTGATGGCAGAAAATACAGCAACTGAAGATTGTGGTTGTGAAGGTGTTAATGTTTTTTATTTTTTTACTATGAGAGATCACCCAAAGAAGGAATAACTCTGTCCGAAGGTACAAAGTATAAAATTCATGGTTTCCTTTTACTGAAGAGGTCAAGGGTCGATTTTTTTTCGGATGGGCTTAAGAGTCTTCGTACGACCTCTTCCATGGCGATTTATTTTCAATATTACACTTCAGTATTCAGTTGTATGTTATCGATGCAAATTATACTGAATTCTAAAAATGGAACCAACATAAAAGGGAGCATCAACGAATATTATGCATCTCAAATGGCAAAGAAAATGGTATTGTGAAGACCCCATCCTGTACAGTACTTAAAAAGTTTGAACTTCTTTGAAGTTATTACACATCACTGTGAAATAATGAAAGGGTCATTAAAGATGTTATCTGTATTGGCAGAATTGAAAGGAACAGCTAAAATATAGTCCAGGAATATGTTAACGATGATGTCTTAATATCATTGTCCACCCACCTAAAAAAATATCAGCACTTTTTTAGCATTATAAAATTTGACACACTGGACGAGAGACCTGCACTACTACATTCATGTGTTACTGATGTGGTTAATATTATGGCAATACTATGATGCCTAATGTATATAATTTACATGCATTGTTCATGGGGTGTTGTATATCGTGCTCGGATGTTGCGGCCAAGGACTTTTGGGCCACGAACGTTTGAGCCAAGGGCCGCCACCCTAGGACGTTTTGGGCATAGGTCAGGTTAGGTTAGGTTAGTTTAAGTTAGGTAAGGTTCACAACACTTCACACTTCAAAACTTCCTAGGTTAGTGACCCATGGCCCAAACGTCCGTGGCCGAAACGTCCTACAGTCGTTGTATCTAGAGGACAGTTAGGCCTGAAAAATTGCCATCAGTCCATTTTTAACCCAATGGCTTTCAGAGTTCCTGTGCGGGGGATTTTGCTGGAAGGGTGCTAGGCGTACTGCCTTCCGCCTGTCGGCTCATAGTCGCGAAGCTCATAGGTCCCTTCCCCGGGGTTCCCTTCTTTATTAAATTTTGAAAATGCCCAGTTCCGGTCTATATTGAGGACACCGGGAGCTAATGGATTAAAATGCTAAAGGCGGTAGTCATTACATTACAACCTTCCTTCGAGCATTACAGTATATCCATTGCTATGAATTATTCGTTATAAACGACAAGAGGCTACGGGAGTTCTACAATATCTGGAGAGAGAGAGAGAGAGAGAGAGAGAGAGAGAGAGAGAGAGAGAGAGAGATGGCGGGAGGGTTTTGAAGGTCAGAGACATTAAGGGAGGTAGGATCAAGTGCACCAACTCATACCACTTATTCACGGCTTCTGTGTCAGCGATAGTTGTGAAAGGTATGGAAGCAAGGAGTGCCGATAATTTTCTTAGTGGGTATGCCTCTTACACATCAAGGGGTGGACTAACAAACTTACCAGAATTCCCGGGCGTATTATGATCTGAAAAGACAAACTAAGTTCCAGAGTAAGGCTACAATAGTTAAGACTTTCATTTGAAGAAAATAAGTTATATACCGTCCCTTAAATACATGTGACTTGTTTTTTTAGGAGGGTCAAGGAAAGGAGAATATAGAATTAATGCATGGGTCTTGATCTTCTTACAAGAGCAAACCGGTGATAGGAGAAGGAAATGATCATATATCTGCGATAGTCCTTTCACCTTAACTTGGCCCAGATTTTCGTCCTTTAGCAACTTATATACGAAGCTCAGAGTCAGGATAGCACAATACAACAACTGAACATCCTTTCCATTGCTCTTCCTCATGACTGCATCATCTACAAATGCTTATCTCTTGTTACGTCCCAACACTGAAGATGGAGAAAGGGTAATTTTAGGCCAAGTTAGAGTAAAAAGGATACAGCAGCGTTGCAGTCTTATGAAATAAACATACTGTAAAGAGAGAAAGCATACCTCTGCTAAGATACTACCTCCCCTCGTCTCTCTCTCTCTCTCTCTCTCTCTGCCATTAAGTGTCCATTTCCCTGCACTCTCTGTTTTACAATGTAGTTACGATGTCACTAACTCTATTCACCGTCAGATCGACCTCCGCTTCCCTTCTCTACCACACTACCACGTCAGCCACATCCACCCTGTTCCTATAAAGCTCTTTCTTTCAGTGATACATTTGTCAGTTTATTATTGCAATGTAGCTATCCCAAATCTTTTGTACTTAGCTTTTGAGAAACTGTGTGAGTGATACTTTTCTTTTAGGTTAACTTGGCCTAAAATTGCCATCTCTTCATCTTGAGTTCTGAACTGTAACAACATATTGACGCCCAGTGTGGGTCTAGTCATAAAATGACATGGAAATGATGTAGAGCCTTAGTCATGTCTTTTTCTGCCACTGATCTACGTGAAAGAAGTAGCAAAAAGAAAAAAAAAAAAGTCAAGTTTGATTAAAAACAGTATGGGTGTTCGGTATTTGCTTCATTTAATACCATGGCAGCCACTGGTTCAGTCTGTCCATCTGTCCGTCCACCTACATACCTATCTCTCTATCTGTTTATCTATCTACCCCAGGCGTCTTTACCCTGTAAGGGGTGGCCACAATCAAATCGCGTCATGTCGCTCTATTCTCTACCTTCTGCCCTCCCTCCCTCCAATTAACACCTCCTTCTCTCAAGTGTCTCCCTCCACTCCACTCCATCATCTCATCTTTTGTCTCTCCTTCCCCCTCGCTATGTTTTAACAAATCGTCTGCATCTGGCTTTGTCAACCCCTACGAAATCAGGTGACATTTAATTTTTGTATTCGTGCTGCTTCCATACAATTTAATTTAGCATGGGGGAACCATGCTGAGAAGCGGTGTATGAAGGCTGTATCTAACCCCTCCAGACTAAAGCCTCTCTCTCTCTCAAAAAAAAAAAAAAAATTCTGGAGATACTAAGAATGAACCAAGAAATGCATCATCATACTGAAGAAGTTATTGCGAAAAATGTTTAATGCGAATCGAGTTCTTACGCCCCCATTTTTTTTTTTGCACACACACACACACACACACACACACACACACACACACACACACACACACACACACACACACAAAACTTATAACATACAAAACTTACTCCTCATGGCCGTGTTTTGCACTTAAATCCAGTTTTTATATTACTATATTATAGTGCTGAACTTCTGTAAATCATAGAAGCCTAAAAGCATTAACCCATTTATCATCGGAACAAGTTTTGCGCTGCATTCCAGGTAGGTCCAGACAATTTTTTTAGCTGAGAGGGAATATTTGGCTTCTGAGAGTGTTAATACTGCCACCAATAACTCCCTCATGGTAGGGATAACTCTTGCATAGTGGCATAGCTGACAGCAGATGATCTTACACAGCTAAGAGTACATCACAGTAGCCAGAAATTATAAAGACCCCCACCATTATCCCTCTAGCTTGCATTCCAGCTAACCCCAGGCTATTTCATACAACTGGGTGAACATAGGAGCTGAGAATTATAATCCTTCCATTTGATAACGCCCTACTTATATTGTCGTTCTATCTCCAATCGATTTATTCAGCTTTAGGGAGCCATTTAATAGCAATTAGATCATAACTATTATATTCGCATCTCTGATTACGTATTTCACTTGTGTAGTCTTGCTGGCTCCAGACGATTTTCTCAGATTTAGGAGTAACTTTTTTAGTAACACGGTTTTAAGAAAGAGATATCCAACCCCTCTTGTTTGATAATCTCTCCAAGCCTGAATAAAATCGTCAGGAAGAAACAAGAATGAATTAAAATAACATCCTTCAACCTCATTTAGCCTCTCATCCCGATGACGTATTGATTACTTCTCGCTACTTCGAGACGCTTTTATTCAGATTAGCGATGACTTCTCTCAGGGAAAGGGTTGATGAACGTTGTGTATGATCCATCCATGGATCCTAAGCTAATCATCATCATCATCATCATCAACATCATCTAATCCTATGTTTTCCCATGAGGAGCGTAGGAGCCCGGGGCTAGGCAAGTTGGTCCTTACATTTAAGATGAGACTGACCAACTTGTTTCATCCCTGAGTGACAATAAACCCCAGCAGGTCAGTTTCACTGAAACTGGGTCAAGGTAAAAAGGTGACGGTGCTCTACGTCCCCAATAATTGTGATGAAAATGGGAGATGAAATGTGACTGAATAATAATAATGATAATGATAATAATAATAATAATGATGATACTACTACTACTACTACTAATAATAATAATAATAATAATAATAATAATAATAATAATAAAAATAATAATAATGACAATAATAATAATAATAATAATGACAATTAAAACGATGATGATTATGATAATATAATTAACAACAGTAACTGGTTACCTATTACTTATGGTGTAGCCTCAATAAGCAAGCATAGCTAAACTGTTTATGGTAAATAAGGTAAGAAATTTTGGCATCATAAGCAAGTCTGTGACCTTTAAAAGTAGTCAAGGTCATTCATATTTGGAACATATACAGTCTGGAACACTGATAAGGGGAGAAGGTTGTCCACCATCAGAGGGCAGGTTAAACACACACCTCCATCCCCCCAACTCCCCCTTCTTACCCTTACCAAACCAATGAATTGTTAGGCGGATGAATCGGAGATCTGAAGCTTTGCTGACTCTCACGTCTTGCCACATATAATTTTTTTTATACTACTGTTTTATGTACAATTACGTGCAAAGATCGATCTCAATATCTCCGAGACGTTATTATATCGATGTTTTAGCAGATTTCAATAGAATGATCCTAGTGTATAGAGTTTCGTTTCCAAATATTTTTCCAATGTCGTCTAAACGATACACTAAAATCCAAGTAATAGCAATAAGTTCTATGATCACAAGACAGGTAAGTCCCTGTCTTGCCTTGTCATCAGGAAAGCCACATATCCACCCACCAACTAAACTACCTGCCCACTCAGCACATCCAGCACAACCCACCACCTCCAACCGACCGATCCCATCCCGGCCACTTACCCTGCCCAGCCACCTGGGTGACCCACCCAGCCCACCGATTCCGGTCATTCACCCTGCCCACCCACGGATGCCACCCACGAGCTCACCTAACAATGCCATTCAACACATTTATCCTTTCACCCACCTACCCTTAACCCACCCAGGTTCGCCACCAAAGGGCCGGACATAAACTAATCATTGCTGTATGCGGCTCATATTCCTGGTTTTTCTGCTGGTCCTTGCCTTCCAACATCCTTATGTCGTTGCAGGGAGCAACATAAAGGTCTAGTGCTTACTTCCCCATTGGTTGAGTTTTTCTGGTGTTTGGACTTAGCCTGTTGTTTGGGGGAAAAATTCAGTACGGCAGACGGGGTCCCCATGGTCGGGTTTTCTCGTTTCTGCGCATGTGTAGTACGACCTGTGTGACGTCATGGACGAGTCACTCCATTTTCCCTTGCTTCCATTGGTCTGTTCTGTCGTGCTGGTGAAGCTGACGTCCCGCTCACCCTGCTACCTCCCTAGGTGTGCAGCATGGAGTACTCAGGCCCTACCACTCTCGAGGACCTTGAAGCTGACCTGGCGCTGAGTTACGAGGATGAAATGACTCAGAGTGACTGGCCACAGCTACCACAAAGTCGTAGCAATGTGTCTCTAGCTAGGGAAATAGCTACGGCACCAGCACTATCTGCACCTGCCGCACCTCACCTTGTCGGCCAGGCATCTTCCTCTGCCAAGCACCCCGTACATAACACCTTATACAGAAACAGTGAGCCTTCATCCCCTGCTACCAAATCTTCCAAGCAGCAGAAGACTTCTGATCCTCTGCAGAGGGCAACTGCCTTTAGATCAAACATTCCTTGCCTCCCACAGCTTGTTCAATTCCCCCAAGTTTTGCCGTTGCTTCCTGCCTCTACGCCTCCGGCGTTCATGGCCAGGGCTGACTACATCAAACTTTTATTCAATTTCAACACAACTGTGGACATCAAACTTCGATGGTTGTCTGAGGTCAACGGTGCTTTTCACATTGACTGCACCCAAGCGGAGGTCAAGATGTCTGCAGCCACTTCCCGTTTTGTCTACATCTCCAGACGTCGCAAGGACATTGTAGATAGCGTAACTAAAGGAGAGTTCCTATCCCTTTCTTTGGAAATTCAAGACTCACTTGAGAGGCCCCGCAAGTTTCCTACTTACCTCCTTACGCGTTATCCTGTCTGCATTGATCCCAACTTGGCCAAGGAGCTGACAGGTATCTACTGAGCCCGACGTTTCCACCAGAATGGCACTCCTATCAACCGGCTGGTAGTCACCTGGAGCCTTCCTCACCCGCCTCCACCATTTGTCACCTTCAGCTTCCTTCCCTGCCTCCCATCTTGTGAGTTTCGCAAGATGAAGGACGATCAACCGTGGTGCTTTCGATGCTGGGACATTGGTCACATCTCCCAGTATTGCTCTGCGCCAGAACGGTGTCCATGGTCCTCTGGCCAACACGACTCTCGGACGTGTCCTCACTGACTCCCTCCACCTGCTTCTGATACAGCCTCGATGCAACCCAACCCACCACCTCCAGATACCTTACACTGGAAATGTCCCCGATGTCACCAAGAAGGAGTTAACGTTTGGCATGGCTGCACTAGATGCTGGGCTAACCCTGCCCCCGTTGCTAAGGGTGGGGCTTCACTAGCGCCACCACCACTAACACTCCGCTCTGCCGCTCCCCCAGCCTCCACTGTCGGTTTGGACTCAGCTGCAATCACTGAACTTCGTAATGCTGTGGCTACTCTCAGGACTCGGATTAGCTCACTCACGGCACGTTTTGATGCAGTAGAAGCCCGCATTAATGGCTTGGTTAGCAGGCAAGCCACACTTGAGACAACGTTAAATTCACTGGTTGAATCACAAGTCATCACTACAACTGTCACCACCCTTACAGAGAAGCTGGACTCCATTGTCACTCCCACTGGACGACTGAATGCTGCACCCAGGGAGTCTTTCCCTCATTGCACACCACTTAGCACTTCTCATGCCACCACCACTTCCTCATCTGGCCCTTGCAAATGTCATGGCAAAGTTCGGTAACATGGCACAACTGCATGTCATCTCTTGGAACGCCTGTGGTGTTACTAACCGGTCTAAACTTACTGCACTCAAAGGATATGTATACAGTCGCCACCCAGATATCATTTTTGCGAAACTCACAAGATGGGAGGCAGGGAAGGAAGCTGAAGGTGACAATTGGTGGAGGCAGGTGAGGAAGGCTCCAGGTGACTACCAGCCGGTTGATAGGAGTGCCATTCTGGTGGAAACGTCGGGCTCAGTAGATACCTGGCAGCTCCTTGGCCAAGTTGGGATCAATGCAGACAGGATAACACGTAAGGAGGTAAGTAGGAACTTGCGGGGCCTCTCAAGTGAGTCGTGTGCTACTTGGGATAGAGGCTCCAACTCTCAGTGGTTATGTTTCTTACGTCCATCAAGTTAGGAATGGATTTGTCATGTATGTCCGCTCCTCCATCCAGCACCGTTTCCTCCAAAAGCTCTGTAGATGACGAGACAACTTCCAGCTTCTTGAGGTCACCATTGGAAGCAGCACAATTCGGTTGTGCAACGTGTACTCTGCACCAAGAAGGTTGAATACAGCTGCACTCCCAGCTCCAACCATCCATGGCATGATATAAATGTGGGATTATAATGCCCGACACCCTGCTTTGGGAGACCTTTCTGCCACCGTTAACCATAACGGGACTAAACTTCTTGAGTATATTCGTCGTAACCAGCTCACCCGCTGGGACACCGGTGGGGCCACACACTCTCGAGGAAGCACACTAAATCATATCCTTATATCTGGCCTTGTGGTGTCCCGGGTCAGGTGTTCATCTATCCCTGCGTTCTTCTCTGATCACATTGCTCTCAGCCTTCATTATTCCCTCCCTGGTACACCTTCTCCTGTACACAGATGCATTCACACTGCAATCCCACCCAAGTAATACCAATACACCAGTCCTTTATGAGACAGCCCTGGCATGTATTCAGAATGGACGGTGGGTGTTAGTGCCGAAGTGGTGACATGTAGAGGTGTATGGTACGTAGGAGGACTACTGGGCCTTGAAAGCAGGCTGTGAAGCCTATGCCCAGAGTCGGTCACATAAAAAAAAAAAAGTACTGCCCTGCATACATCTCGTATATGACCAACCTTCTTCCCACGTGCGACCTTCATTGTCCCAAAAAGTTGTATTTATCACTTGTCAGCTCCATGCATGACTTCTACACCCATTATATTAGCAGGCCACACATTACACACCATCATGATGCCCACAACTGGACAGTGGATAATTGCATTGCTCAGGCAAAGAAGAAGGCGGTGGAAGACGATTTTGTGTTTCAAAGACAACTTTCTCCCGAGAGTCTCCATTGGTATCGATTGTCGAGGGATGATCTAGTTGCTCTCCAGCACTGCGTTTATACCGATTCGTGGCATAAACTTACTGATGGCATCAACCATCAAATGACTGTTGGTTCCATGTGGTGCCTTATCAACAAGGTTGTCAAGAAGAATGCCCCTAGTGTCCTCCACCACAGTCCAGCACAGTCCACACAGGATCTTGTAGATGCCTGGTCTGCACAGTCACAGGCTTGCGCCCTTCCCACACACATACAGGACGTGCTGTCCACCCAGAAAAACTTTCGTGCACTCCGTCTCACCGCCGCTTTACTGAGGACAGACGATGAGGATTGTGTGGCTGTAACTGACGATGAATTACGACGGGCCCTCGCCAGGGTTAGGGTAACGGCTTCAGGTGATGATGCCATGACTTTTTCTGTCCTCAATGCCCTCCTGAAAGTTCCTGGTAATCCCCTTCTCCAGCTGTTCAGCCTTTGTATCCGTCTGGGATTGGTTCCGACCTCTTTCCCTCATCTCCTGCTTCAGTAAAGTATTGGAACACATCCTCCTTACAAGGCTCTTGTTTAGGGTGCAGGACAAGCTCTCGCCCCGACTGTACAGCTTTTTACCACAGCGAGGGACACATCACTGCCTCATGGAACTATACACTCTCCTATCCCCCACCAGTGTAGTGGCCTTCATTGATTTAAAGAGTGCATTAATTTTGATCTCGCCAACAGAGACATCATCCTCAACCAGCTAGTGGATTTTCGAGTTAAAGGAAACCTGCTGCAATGGATACGTTGTTACCTGCCTAATAGGTCCTCTCGTGTTCTTTTTAAGGGTGCATACAGCACTGCTAAGGATTTCGAGCTTGGTACTCCACAAGGTGGTGTCCTTGGTCCTTTTATGTTTAATATCCTCATACATCGTCTACTCACCCTCCTTCCTGATATCCCTGGAACCATGATTACTTGCTACGCTGATGACATCTGCATTCATTCAAATTCCCCTGCAGATCTGCATCGTTTCCTTCATTTGTTTCACAAGTTGGCTTCCAAATGCAGACTCATTATCTCTCCAGAAAAGAGTAGAATCTTCACTTCCCATCCAGCAAAAACATTGCCTGTATTCTCTGTTGGGGATTGTGTTATCCCTCTGTGCACACAGTACCTTTATCTGGGGACGCCTGTATGGATTCTCCCTCCATTCCTGCAAGACATCGTGTGCATCCAATTGTTCAAGATCTGCTGACCCGGCCACAGCAGCGCCTAAAACTTCTCAAGTGGCTCACTAATTATGCTGCCAGGGTGTCTATTCCTGTATCACGAACCATATACATAGCGTTCTTTCGATCAGCTGTTGATTATCTCTCCCCTGCTCTTTGTCAACTTTCCAGAACAGCCTTACAACCTCTTGAGAAGTTCCAAAACGTAGTAATGAGACTCATCCTGGGCTGCCCTGACTCAACCAGAATTGTCAACATGCAACTTGAACTCAACCTTCCACCACTTGTTGAGAGAATATACTCCTTGGTTACAGGCTTCAGTGTTAAGTGCCTGCATTATCCTCACCTTTCTCCCCACTACTTTCACATCATTCGGACCTCCCTTGATCTCACTGCACCGAGGCCTCTGCTTCGCAGT
>NC_137032.1:8474474-8516974 GCF_032717465.1 Coenobita brevimanus
ATATATATGGACACGGTTTTTCGTACATTTGCGCAAAATTGTTAGAGTCTACCCTTAAGGTGTGACAGAAAATGGGATGATGAACATCCCTCCTCCCCTACCATGCCCTATACCAGTATAATTTAAAAAATAAAGTCAATGTGAAAATTCATATAATCAGCACAGGACCACATTTCCTATCATTATAGTTTCGACTATGGCCGCATTACATACACCAGGTTGTGTTTCCTTACTGCAAATACTCCATGCATCCACCAATTTACACCAGAATGTACTATCTATCGGATTCTGTCCACATCAGCCACTGACGGTATCTGAAAGTAGCCATCTGACGCAAATCTGAATCATGCAGCATTGTCAAAGATATTGAGCTTACTCCCAACATCCAGTCGAAGTTGGAGAACTTCCTAGTGATGAACTAACTAACAGTGATGTGTAAATAGTGTATATAATGGAAGTAATATAATTAAATGTAAGTAAATAGAAGTAAATCATGAAATCAAGTAATGTAAGGAAAATAACATAAATGTGTGATTTACCGTGACTAATATGAGTGTGTACAACGAGAATGTTTATAGTTCTTTATGCGATTAAAAAAATAGTGAAGATGAAAATGGGTAAAATTAGCAAGGAACCCCAACTTACAATCATCATAGTTTCGACTGTGACTGCATTATGTAAACCAGGTTGCGATTTTGTATGCATCCACCTTCTCCACACCAAATTGGACTAGCTATCCACATCAGCCGCTGGCGGTATCTGAAAGTAGCCATCTGATGCAAATCTGGGCGTGCTGGACAAAAACACCTTTTTTCAGGCGGAAAACAGCCAAGGTGAGCACTTTTACTATCACAAGGCTTATTATGACCACTTTTCAGGTCTATTCATGAGAAAAAAAAAATGAAAATGGCCGACATTCTAGGTAACTTTACCGCCCAGACCATCGCCAATCTAGGCACAAAACCCGACAAAGGCTCCAGCACTGAACGGGTTAAACAGTGTATGTCGAAGATAGGAGTTAGTTTTAGAACAATACTGGACACTTCCACTTCTCAACCTCCCCCTTCAACGAACCTAAATCCTCCCCCCTCTCCCACCCCTATTCCTCGCCTTGGTGGCTTCATCTGCCTGTCTCAGTCCTTCCTACAGGATTCCTTCACATGCTTCAAATACTTTCAAATTTTCATTCCTGCCTTACATAGGAAAGATGCTGAATGCAGTGAATCACTGACAACTGTTTTGATTTATGCTCTCTTCTGTATGCTTCACATAATCCTTCACTTAAAAGTGGATTCTTTTCTTATGTGTTCTACTTTGGGCATAGACGAAACAACTTGCCTGGGGCCCAACTGTCGTATGCCAAACACCAAATGCCCCTTACGACACAGGATTTTAATATCACTGGTGACGACATCTTTTATTAGTTAAAACATATATTCGCAAATATTTTGGTAAGTTTGTATACCCTGCTTGTCGACTCTTCGGAGTGCAAAACTATCAAGGCATAGAATAAGAGATGGCATATCAGCAGAAATTCAAAGGATCATTGTGGCTAATTCCCACAAAATACTGTTCAGTATGGATGCAATCAAGCTCACACTTGACTACAACCTTTAGCACTGACCACACGAGTTGTATTTCCTTTTCCCCACATTAAAGTGCTCAGCGCAACTCCCTGCCTCTAAATATATACCGTACTCGAAATATCCCTTTAAGCTATACTCCAATACACTTACGAAGGCACAACGAAATAATGCTTTGGTCGATGTGTGTGTGTGTGTGTGTGTGTGTGTGTGTGTGTGTGTGTGTGTGTGTGTGTGTGTGTGTGTGTGCGCGCGCGTGCACGTGTGTTTGTGTGCGTGTGTGTGTGTCTGTGGGTACGTGTGTCTCTGGGTGTGCAGGTGTGTCTATGTGCCTGTGTCATCGTGCATGTTTCTGTGTGTGTGTGTGTGTGTGTGTGTGTGTGTGTGTGTGTGTGTGTGTGTGTGTGTTTTGGAGTTCGTTGGTTGGGTGGGTGGGTGAATGTGGTTGGGTTGGTGGGTGTGATTTAGTGCATCGCCAGGGTGGGTGGGCAGGGTGTTTAACCCCTACACCGCGGGGATGTTTTCGCTGATTCGTGCGCGTCCCATGGGGATATTCGCGCTCCGACTGACTTTTTAAAGATATTTACCAAAAATCAGTTATTTGCCCTAGAATATTATAATTAAATATGCTTATGGCACATACCTTCAGCTTTCTCCTGGGATGTTTGTTGAGCCTTCGTCGATAACCATAGGACTTGTGGAGACTTCTGAAGTTGGGTAACTAAGTCTCCACTTTAATTTTCCCGACATCCAGTAATATGATTACCACAGCCTGACATTATCACTAGAAACACTATTCTATGATTTTCAAATAGTTTGGAACCCATACTCCAAAGAAAAACACTGTGAAAGCAATGCAAATACGAGCGCATACGAGCTTCCAACCCGTCCTCGTTCCCCGCTGGTATTCTGTCATTTATTATTCATAAAAACACTCACACTTTATATTCCTATTACTTTATAACACTTATATGTGTCTGCAGTATTTATCCATAAGTTTCCTTCATAATAGTAGTTTATTGTCACTGTAGGCATTCACTTTCTCTTTCAGTAAAATTCGTAGAGAGCCAAGGTTTCACTTTCACTGTCATGACTTCAAGTATTTGTACTCATATTCTTATATTTCTAATTATTTACGTTTCTATTTACATTTTCTATTGTATTTTCAATATTTACACTTCTATTTTACTAACACTATGTTATGGACTGTCACTTACAGTAACTTATAAAACTATATTACACTGTTCAATCATATTTACATCCATTGCTTTCACTTGCTATTTATACAGTATTTACATTTTCCACTTGCACTTTTAGAACTGCATCAGGCTGTGGTAATCAAAGAAGCAGGTTACGCAGAGGGGAACCTGGCACTCAGTGCACTGCCAAGAGGTGCGTTTGTGCTCAGGTGTGCGTCTGGTGGTATGCCACACACCTGGCACCTGCGGATCGCACCCTTCCTCTTCTTTGTGGCAGGCATTTGCACCAGTCTGTGCCGATCCATGTACGCCCTCTGCTCAAGTCTGTCGGGAAGTGTTACTGGATGGCGCCTTGGAGCTGCTGCTGTCACCCTACCATATCTCTCAAGCAGCTGCTGAACACAAGTCCTGGCGAACAACCTCAGGGAGAAGGATTTGGGTGGCTTTACCTTCATCTTGTATAGGATGAAGGCGTTCAACATCGTCATATCAATGAGATGCAGAAAAACTTCCTGTACCACCTAGTACTCTTCCTGAGGCAGTCGATCTCTCCAATCATCATGTTGGACTTGTCCACCAGCCGCATGTTGATATTATAGTCGATGACAGCATCAGATTTCCTCACAGGTTCGCCTGTCCTACGGTCGACCTTCGCACTGTCTTTCAGTTCCCCCTTGTGTACGGTGGTGAGCATGTGCACGACCCTCTTGTCATGCCACCGTATTGCCAGCATCTTCTCAAACTTGCATAGGTGTACGTCTCCTCGCTGTGAGTTTCCTGCCTCGGGGAATTTGGGGAAGTTGGCATGATTGCTCTTCACAATGCTGCAGGAGCCGATGCCGTGCTCTGAAAGATATTTAGCAAGTTTCGGTGCTGTATAGTAGCTGTCAGTATACAGCACGTGATTCCGACCAAAATACCTTTCTAGCAGCACTTTCACTACACAGCCTGAGAGGCCAAGGGGGTGTGTTTTGTCCAGATCGACAGTGCTGGCTGAATAGATGACAAAGTCAAGGATGTACCCCGTCTTACAGTCGCACAGTACAAAGAACTTGATTCCAAATTGATGATGTTTGCTTGGAATGTACTTTACAAACCAAAGACGTCCTCTGAACAAAACCAAGGATTCGTCTATGACAACCTTCTGAAATGGGCGGAAGAATGACATAAATTTATCCTTCAATCTGCTCAGAATCTCCCGGATCTTCCAGAATGGGTCAGTCTGGGAAGGTACATCATTGTTGGCAAAGTGTAGGTTTCCCATGATGTTCCGGAAGCGATCTCTGGCCATGTACTTACTGAAGGTGGGTGAGGGTAGTAAGGTGTCCATGGACCAGTAATCTTCCAACTCATGCTTCTTTGAATGTGGCATGAGAAGCATGAGGACGAAGAACACATACAGCTCCTGCACTCCAAGCACGGTCCACTGTTGCATCTTCGCTGCACCTGCACCACTTGCAGCACGTTGTGACACGTACCTGTTGGTCTCATCACATATGTGCTGCATGACTTCGTCCTCGAGGAAGGCCAAAAGGAAGTCCACACATTCAGCATCCTCGTCAAGAGTGAAGGCAGGCTGTATCTCTGAGGAACGCTCGCCAAAATGGAGTTGTTCAGGGACGAAATTGGAACCTTCTGTCCACATGAAGGCGTCCAGGGTTCCTTTTCGTGGCGGTGTAGGGTGGGTGAAGGTGGAGGGTGGCTGTGAGGGAGACTGGGCTGTTTCAAGGTCACTCTGACTGACCCTAGGTTGCCGTATTACACTAGCAGCCCTTACGCTAGTTGCTACTCTACTTTTATGAGTCAGGGATTTACCTCTTCCCCTACGGCCTGCCTTCACTGTAGGTGCTGGTGGAGACTCTGACGACACAGACTCAAGAGAAAGTTCCGCTGAAAAGGAGGAAGAAATTTGTGAAGTGGGGCTGGGAGAGCAGGGAGATGAATCACCTCAGGACTCATGGTGGGCTGGGTCACACGGGGCCATTGTTCTGGGGCTAACCCGCCTCCTCTTCACCCCCTTCCCAAATTCCTTCCCTTGCTGCACTAAGGGCTCCTTTCTCTTGGAGCTAGGATGAACTTGGGACACTGAAGCACTCATACTTGGAGTTTCTGTCACGGTTTCCTCCCCAGGCTCATCACATGATTCACCCGAAGGATCAAAGTCACTATCCATCATTATCATAGGTAATTCTGCTAGTTCACGTTCCACTGCTGAGTCACTTACTCCTTTACTGATTCCCACACTAGTTTTTCTAGGGGTAGAGGTCACACGGCCCTTTGCAATGGGCGCAGAAGCGGCGGAAATGGCGAGGCACAAGTGCAACATGATATCACTTAAGAGGACGACAAGGAACTGAATGACACGGCATATATGGGCAGCCAAGGGTTGACAATGTCAGTAGGGTGACAGGTGCTAATTTATATGCTATGAAATGATTGGTAGGAAATCTCGACAATACATAAAAAATTAGGTAGTTCCAGGTTTTTTTTTTTTTTTTTATGCGAGGAAGAAGGAACCAAAGGCCATGAGCCCGCAGTAACAGTTCCCTCCAAGAGAAAAACAAAATACAATATAGAGCCAAATTCAAGATCCGATCATTTTGAGATGCCTGGACACACTGCGTTTGAAAGACTGGAGATCATAGGCAGCAGGAAATACAGACAGAGGGAGACAGTTCCAGAGCTGACCTGTTGCATAAATGAAAGACTGGGAGTAACGGTTAACTCTTGCATTAGAGAGTTGGACAGAAAAAGGTGAATGTAAATATCACTTAGGCTTCTCCCTTCCTTTCTTATATATATTTTTATTACGAGAATATATTATATGGCATATTTCAAGGGGAAATTACCAGGGAAAATTAGCGAACGAGTGCACATGAGGTGTCGTCAGGTGATTATTAGCCAATTCCAGGTGTATGGCACTATCACTTACCTTTATTTCTCTCTTATATATATTATTTTGTATAAGAATAGGGCATAAGGCTTATTTCAATGGATGAAATCAGTGGAAAATTCGGGGGAAGATTTGCTTAGCTCAGCGCAGCCAGGCAGGAGAGAGGAGAGGGTAATGGAGGGGAGGTACGGAGGGGAGTCAAGAACGGGGAAAAATGGCTAAATTGTCAACAATGGATGGGAGTACATCTGACATTAGGAGCGCTGACTATTGTTGGACACTGGCAGTTCTGATAGATGATACAAGTCACCACTTGAAAGCCCAGGAGAATTCAAAATAACACAGAATCACAAAAGTGGTGCCCCGCAGTATGATCCATTGCGCCCGAGCGTCATGAAATTGAAACCCCGCGGTTAAGGGGTTAATAAGGGTGGGGTGGGTTGGTTGGCTGGGATGTGTGGAGTGGCTTGGGGTGGGTTGGAAGGGTAGATGGATCGGTGTGTGGATGAGTGGGTTGGGTTGGTGAGTGGTTGGACTTGTGGGTGGTCAGGGAGGGGTCGGTAAGTTAGGTTTGTATAGAAAGAGTTAAGCGGATGCGTGCGGTTCAAATGGTTGGGTGGGTTGAGGGAGTGAACGGGGATGAGTAAGAAAGGTATTTGGGCATGTGGATAGACTGTTGGTTTGGTGGGAGGGATGGTTGGACAGATGGGTGGGTTCCTAAGGTGGAGTTGGAGCGCAGGGTGCGTGAGAATTCAGGGAGAGATGGGTGGGTACGGTGGAAGGGTTGGGTGGGTGGATGTGATGGATGACATCTTCGGTAAGCGCGGTGGGTTGCATTCGTGGGTTGGGAAGGTGGGTGACAGAGGTTGGTGGGGAAAACTGCTCCTTTGAACGTGTGGGTGGCCAGGGTGGCTGAGAAGACTGCATGGCCTGAGTGCTCTGGGTAGATGGTTAGATTTGGGGGTTGGGTGGTTGCTGAAGGATGGGTAGGTGAGTGGGTATAAGTGTTGAGTGGCATTGTTAAGTAAGCTTGGTGGGAGGCATTCGTGGGTGGACAGGGTGGATGGCCGGGAGCAGTGAGCTGGGTGGGTTGCACACGTGGCTAGGCAGTGTGAGTGTTGGATGGGTTGAATGGTTAGGTAGATAAGTAGGTAGGTGGATGAGTGGGTGAGTGGATATGTGGCTCCTCAAATAAAAAAGCAGGAGAGGGACTTACAGAGCTAGTAATCATATAACTTGTCACTGTTATTATATTTTACTAGAGTGTTTTGAAGACGTTTAATAAATTCTTAGGACAAAACTCTATACAGTGGGGCCATTGTACTGAAATCTGCTAAAACCTCGATTTACTTGCTTCTCATTGAACTGGATGTAGATGTATACACATAATAATACACCTAATAGTGCAATAAATTAAACTAGCATTATATGTGCACGCGACGTGAAAGTGAGCGAAGCTTCGGATCTCCGATCCGTCCGTCTTACAAATCAGTGCTTTGGTGGAGGTAAGGAGGGAGAGTTGGGGGGGTGGACGTGTGATTAATCTGCCCTCTGGTGGCAGGCTAAACTGTCCTCATATTACTGTTTGTTACTGTACTTACGTTAATGTAAGGTAGCTTCTTGTAATATCAGCAAGATCTAAAGACAAAGGTGTGGAAGAATGCATGGGTGAATTTTACTTTGTCTCAATAATTGGTTAACCGTATCCTTAACTGTAACCATAATCCATTTAAATAATAACAGGGACCACAGCTATAATTTTGTAGTTACTGCTTTACAGTTCTTGTAGTTTTCTCTAAAACGTGCAACAAAGAAAACAATGAGCAAGTTAGAATTCGGTACTTTCCACTGGGCTAAGTGGCAAAATATTAACAAGAAATCTCAACAAACTTTTTTATCATAGGGTTTTCAGCCAAACAACCGTATCTAAGTAAGTTTCTGAGATATGTCAATTTCAAGTAAGCAATTTTTGCACCATAAATGAGTATATGACCTTCAAAAATAGGTTAGGGTCATTTATTTTTTGGCACAAGTAATTGGGTTACCCTAGGATACCTTCCTGTATACCATCATAAGGATATAAGAAAAAAAGTCCAAAAAAACAACAACAACTAATTGCCCTTTCATTTATTGTGTAGCCACAATATGGAAGCTTAACTCTTTATGGTATAATTATAAAGTATGAAATTATGGCATCATAAAGTCTGGGACCATAAAAAGTGTTTCAAGGTCATTCATATTTGGAACATGTACTTAGATTAAGCTAAGGTACCTTCTTGTGTTTTATCAACAAAATCTGCAGACAAAGATATGGAAGAAAGAAAGGGTGCATTTTACATTTGTCTCAGTAAGTGGCTAATTGTATGCTTAACTATAATCATATTTCTTTCATATAATAAGAGGGACCACAGCCATATTTCTGAAAGTTGCAGTTTTTTACCTTTTGTGGTTTTCTCTAAAACGTGCAACAAATAAAACACCGTGCAGATTCGAATTCAGTACTTTGCACTTGGCTATATGGCAAAATATTCAGCCAAATTTCTCAGCAAACTTTTTTTTAATCATAGGATGTTCAACTAAATAGCTGTATATCAATTAATTTCTGAGATATTTGAATTTCAAATATGCAGTTTTAGCACCAAAAATGAGTTATACGACCTTCAATAATACGTAACGATCATTTATGTTTGGCACAAGTGCTTGGGTTACCCTAGGGTACCTTCTTGTATAACACCATCAAGATCTAAGAAAAAAAAGTGTAAAGAAATATAATTAGTTACCTATTCATTGTGTAGCCATAATATGGATACTTCACGTAACTCTTTCTGGTATATAAGGTATGCAATGGCATCAAAAACAAGTCTGTGACCGTAAAAGGCAGCTCAAGTTTATTCATATTTGGAACATGTACAGTCTCCAGCAGAAGTAGAGCGACTGACTCGATGAGCAGGTTGGTATATGTGGCACCGCCGCACTCCGAGTTTCACCCCCCCCCCCTCGATCCCATTCATTCGTCTACCCTCTACCCTCCCCACATCCAAGGGCCTACTCTCATTGTCTCAACCACTCTTCCATCATCCATTTGTGCTGGGAAATAATGGTTTTGTTATGATAACGAATAAAAACACATTGCACAGTAGTTTAGTCCATAGTATACTTATTTATACACCACGATCTGAACGCAGGGTAAAATAAAATAGTAATATTATCGTATGATAGTGAGGCCTGTAACCATACAATTTATCATTTTGACGGTTGTATCCAGTCAGTGTGTAACATTAAACAGCTGGGAGCTACAAGTAGATGTTTGTAGTGGTCGGTGGTGTGTGGGGGGGTAGCTGGCCGTCATACGTTGTGGTGGGGGCATGGGGAGACGGAGATGGACCTGGGGTCGACGGTGTGTGTGTGTGTGTGTGTGTGTGTTTTCCACCAGTGCTCATAAACACGTCTTTATTATCACCATGAAGTGTGTATTACAATATTGTCCACTGCGCCATATAATGGTGATATTTATAGTGTAACGGTATGGCAAATAAGCATTTATGATCAATACATAGTAAGACCATATTTTCTGAATGTTATTCAGTCAGATATGCAGTGCAATAGCAGATTATAATGCGTTAGTTTGAACGTAGCCTTTAACTCTGCAAGGTAATACAGGCTAAAACAGTAGATCTCTAGTAAAAGATTCACTATTGTCACTATACCACATGTTATTGGAGGGCAACTGGAACAGGGCGATAGCAAAGGTGGTGGGTGGTCCTACAGGGTTACCTTATCACTCTCCCAGTTACCCACAACATTCCAGTATCATATAAATCCAATGTCTGACCCCACTGTTTCATATTGTTTTAAAATGTGTTCTTAAATATACCGGTAGTCAGTTAGTCTTCCTTATTAAATATTTGCGTAACCAAAACCGTTAGTCCATTTTAATATCCTTCCCTCCCAGAGGCAGCTGACGTTTCGGCTGACGATAGTTAATGGGAAAAATCATGGCCACACAAAGATAGATGAAAGTAGTAACATATATGGGACAAAAGTTGATGAGCAAATAATCACAAGGTTAACCTGACCGCTACGTCTATTACGTTGCTATTAGCAACACTGACCAGTGTGAACTGTAATCCGTCACACCTTTGTTGAAAACGTACTCAGTGAAAACGAATAAACTGAATTATCTGTTGTATGGCATGATAATGTTGATTAGCGTAAGCTGCAATCGAGACAAGATTTTTTGGTTACTATGCAGATCATCCATTCGGCCAGTTTAGTTATTGGTTACCTTTTTCGAAATACGTCGTGTTATAATCGTGTGAATCGCAAATTACACCCTATTGCAGTTATAACTATATAAGGCAAGGCTAAATTCCTGATATTGTTGTCAAGTGGTGGTGGGTCTCTTGCTGGAGTAAGTGGCGATAAGCGGCTGAGGCAAGGGGTGAAGGGGGTTGGTTGTATGCAGCGCCGGATTATCCATGCTGTGGCCTGGTAGGCAATGCAGACTGTTGGCCTGCAACAGATAGATCTCTTTTTTTCCCTTATTTCCAATGAAATGTTGGTATGACCTATAATGGCCTTTTTTGATGGCCTGATGGGTGATGGCCCTTATTTGGACGCCCAAAGAGTATATTTATGCCGCTCTGGAAGTCTGGATGGCCTGTGACAGGCCGTGACCTGGTTGGCAGTTGCCCATTTTGCCTATGCCTGGTAATCCGGCCCTGGTTGTATGGTGTGCACGGGGTCAGTACACCACGCGGCCCACTCTACTGTTGGCTGTTCTGTGTATGAAACTGTCCTTGATACTTATAATACTGTCAGCAGCAATGAATGGCGTCTAAATATTGACTGACCCTTGGTAATGCCAGCA
This sequence comes from Coenobita brevimanus, assembly GCF_032717465.1. Lineage (NCBI taxonomy): Eukaryota > Metazoa > Arthropoda > Malacostraca > Decapoda > Coenobitidae > Coenobita > Coenobita brevimanus. The sequence continues at coordinate 8,485,020 of NC_137032.1, forward strand.
TCATGGCCTCGGCTTGATCACCTTTGTTTAACCACCAGACAAGCTGTCACTCAGTCCCTGTTGCCCAACGTTATCCGATATCATGTATTAAGGCATCAGTAACCAAGATAATACTGATCCTGTGTTTTACTTGTCAGCAACACTTTGCTATTATCACACATGGGGTATTAGTAGTAAGTAATGGTAATGACCTATACTAGAGTTTGTAAAGTAACAGTGATTACGTCGAGTAAGGGAAGGGGCACACCACCGACCACTACAAACATCTACTTATAGTTTCCAACTGTTTAATGTCACACACTGACTGGATACAACCGTCAAAATGATAAATTGTATGATTACAGGCCTCACTATCATACAAATCTATTACTATTTTATATTACCCTGCGTTCAGATCGTGGTGTATAAATATACTATGGACTTTAATACTGTGTAATGTGTTTTTATTCGTTATCATAACAAAACCATTAATTCCCAAGACAAATGGATGATGGAAGAGTGGTTGAGACAATGCGAGTAGGCCCTTGGATGTGGGGAGGGTTGAGGGAAGACGAATGAATGGAAACGAGAGAGGGGAGGGGGGAGGGGCTAAAACTGGGGTGAGGCGGTGCCACATATACAAACCTGCTCGTCAAGCCGGTCGCTCGATTTTTGCTGGAGACTGTACATACATTAATCTGAGGTAGCGTTTTGTATAATATCAACAAAATCTGAAGACAAAGGTGTGGAAGAATGCATGGGTACATTTTACGTTTGTCTCAGTAACTGGCCTACTGTATGTTTAACTGAGATAATAAGAGGGACTGCACTTATATTTCTGTAAAGTTACAGCGTTACAGCTTTTGTGGTTTTCTCTAAAATGTGCGACAAAGAAAACACTGAGCAGATCTGAATTCTGTACTTTCCACTTAGCGAAATGGCAAATTATTGCGCCATAATTCTCTGTAAACTTTTTTATAATTGGATTTTCAACCCGGTAATTTTATTTCAAAAAGTTTCTAAGGTATTTCAATTTCAAATATGCAATTTTAGCACCAAAATGAGTATATGACTTTCAAAAATGTCAAGATCATTTATATTTGGCACAGGTACTTAGGTTACCCTAGGGTACCTTCTTGTATAATATCAAAATCTTAAAAAATGCAAAAAAAGAAAATAATAATAATAATAATTAAATGAAACCAATAAGCTTCGCCATGGCTAAATAATGCTTACGAAAACAATAAGCTTAGTCATGTATAAGGCAAAGCTTAATAATAATACTAATGACTTTCACAATGATTCCCACCAATGGTAAAAGATGGAGATCAAGACTACTACCACCACCACCACCACCACTACTACTACTACTACTACTACTAATAATAATAATAATAATAACAATAACAATACTACTACTACTACTACTGCTACTACAGCTGATAATAATAATAATAATAATAATAATAATAATAATAATAATAATAATAATATCCTCCTCCTCCTCCTCATCATCTAATCCTGTATTGCCCCATGAGGAACATAGGAGCTCAGGGCTAGACAAGTTGGTCTGACATTCAAGATGATAGTGACCAGCCTCACTCATCCCTGAGTGGCATTACGTGAACAATAAACCCCAAATACCCCTTGGATAAAAACCTACGCAGGTTCAATCCGCTTGGAGCTCCTTAATTACCCACAAAACCACCAGGCGCCATAATATATGGTTACCACCCAGCGTAGGAAATGACTTCCTGATGTACAGGAAACCACTTGGCTTGTCAGTCAGTGTACAGTCACCCATATGCAGATGGAAAAGGAAAGAAAAAAAATGAACGAGAGGCAGACAGAAGAGGGAGTGTGAAGTCACCAATAGGCAGAAGGAAAAGGGAAGAATGAAGGAAAGAAAGAAGTGAAAGGAAGGAAGAGTGGAAAGGGCAGACACCCAAAGCAGCACTACATCGAGTGAGTGGATGGTGAGCGCCCCCATCTACCACCACCACAATAATAATAATAATAATAATAATAATAATAATAAAAATAATAATTATAATAATTTCAATAATAATTTTTATAATAATAATAATAATAATAATAATAATTATTATTATTATTATTATTAAGGAGGTCTGGATGATGATGATGATGATTATTATTATTGCTGATGTTATAATAAAAAAAACTAGAGTTCTGAAATTGCTGGAGCAATATTCAAAGAACTCCATATTGCAGAGGAAAATACTTTTATCCCCGTAGACCCAGTCAATATTATGGGGCTTTTGGTATGACTAATTTTTTACAGATTTTTACCTGTAACCTCGAGATCAAGGTCAAGGCCATTCATACTATGCAGACAACGTTCGTTCATGACCCACTACATTTCTACCGACTTTGATCAAAATCAGCCAAACACTTTCCGATTTAGCATATTTATGCATGAGGCACCCATTTTGATTTTCCTCAATATCTCAAAAAAGTATTTCTTGGATCTATACTGAGACGACTACATACTAGAACATTTGCAAAGCAATCGATTCAGTAGCTTTTGCTGATCAAGAGAGCAAATATTTTTTTAAATGGTGCTATTGCGGCACTAGTGATAGGATAAAAATTGTGCCAAAGAAGCCTGCAGCGAAGATATATCACTCCTGAAAATTTCAAGTCAATCTCGGACGGACGTGGAAAGACAGCCTGCTAGATCTTCCCTTTCCCTCCTGCCCACCTTCTCCAAAAAAGAAAGAAATAATATCTACAATAACAATTAGAACAGAAAGTGGAGTTCTTAATGATGTCTATGATGGCACGGATAAACTAGATAAACGTCATCGGTGGAAAGGTGTTAGTGAAATGGTCAGAGAAGAGATTTATTGTTCAGAAGGGCGCGAGTTTTGTCCCGTGTTATATTTTTTCTTTTTAATGTGTCCGACTCTGGGCATAAACTTCACAGCCTGCTCCCAAGGCCCAGTAGTCCTTCTAGCTACATACCATACACCTCTACATGTCACCACTTCGGCGCTAACACCCACTATCCATATTGAAAACATGCAAGGGCTGTCTCATACAGGAGAGGTGTACTGGTATTAGCGGGGGTATTTTTACATGTCAGCGGGTCTTGCGGTAGGTCAGTAAAGTCTGCTTTATTTTATGACATTCAAATCCTTAAACTGTTCCCTGCCCCAGCGTGGATTTGAACCTGGGACCGGTAGGCAGGCCACCTCTCTACCCATTGAGCCACCGCCTCCCTCATCAAGGAACAATTCTTTAATTGCAATATCAATTAGTCTTCACTGATGTTCCAGAGGAGTCACCAGTATGTCATGAAAACATCATCGCTAGTTTATCATCACACCAGCTTTGAATTGAATCAGTCCTAGAATGTATGGACGGTGAAATTTAGTCCCAAACTGGCCACACGTGAAGTTGGACGGCACCTAAGAAGACCCTCAAGGAACGCGATTTTCCACCTAGCCTAATTCGAGACTGCAAACTTAGAAAAACAGTCAAACAAAAATACTGAGGGGACTGTACTGTAGAACAAGTTTTAGAATGCCTATGTCCTGGAGTGGAGCAGCGTAGGTTGCCCTCTTCCACCCGGGGACTTCACTTTTTTTTTTTTAAATTCTGAAATACGTTTTTATTTTTTAGCTTAGGAGAGCAGCCACCGACCTATTATAATTTTAATATATTAGAAAAGTCTGGTGGTAGCAAGAATATTATTGAAACAGTTGCCCTCAAGCTGAACTGGTTAGTGTCAATGATGAAAATAATAAAGATATCGATCATGACGAAAAATAGTTTTATTATACATACCATCAAGAGTCTTAAACCGCAGGGAGCATATTTTAATCTGGCTAATACCGAACTAGTTTTAAAAAACTGCATTAGAAGCTCAAAAGGGGTGGTAAAATGTACGGTACGCTGTATTAACGTATTCAGCATGAAGGTGTATTTTGTGCTGGCAGACGCCAAACGATTTTTTAGCCACAGAGATCTCTTAGGATGAGTGAGTTAAAAACTTATGTATAATTCAAAAGTATATGAGATTAATAATTTTTCTTTCTTTTTCTTGAAATGCCTAACTACTGTTATTCCAGCCGCCAGAAATAAAGAATTACATTTATCTCCCTTTCTCTCTGTCTCTCTGTCTCTAGATTTATGAGTTTCTTCTCGCTAATTGACGATGTAATTTTATGTGTGGCTGTCCAAATATCGTTGTGGCCGATGACGGTGGAGATGTTTAAATAACACACGGTGAATGAATTGTGTGGGACTAGCAGAAAAAAAAAAAATGCTTCCGACTGAAAAGTGTGAGTGAGACGGATTGGAGTGGTGATGAGTGGCGGGGTATTGTTGGGATAAAACAACCAATGAAAGTGAACATTGTAGGTTGGCCAGTATGCTTTTGGCGATGATTTAATTCAATGTTTTCTTGGCACCATGGAAAAACATTTTAGCCCTGGATTAATAAGTAAATACAATAAAATATAAGTCCGCGCAGCTGTTGCAGGTCAGATGCATCACCAAAACAGGGACGCAAAAGCAAGATACTTATAGTATTTCTACTAATATACTTTGTCGTAAAAACTGCCATGATGATTAGTAATTTCAATACCTTTGCTTCTAACTCCAAATAGACCTTAAAGAGAAAGTCGTACGCCGAGCAGTAAACTGAGGGAGAAATCATTGCAAGATATAATATTGAAAAATCATGGATGACAGGACCCCTGTTAGTATCCTCCCCTCACCACGATACCGCCTAACACCAACATATAGCTGGCCGTAATGGACGAGACAGTGTCAAAGGCCGGGATCTGATGTCCTGAGAGTGGGCATAATCCAGATACTACAGTGTCTTCCTTTAAATCTCCTATTAAAATACTGAGTACCTTAAGTTTTCCTATAACTGAATAAAAACGGCTGCTTTGCACCTGACCTGATTATTGATCTGATATTTTTTGACATTTCCTTCACTAAATTAAGCACTATAACTAACAAATCTCATATACAGCATACTTGATATATCAAATAGACACCTGTATCAGTACGAATCCCGAAAAAAAAATAAACACTACAAGGTACAGTCCATCCATCACTCTTTATTGTTTTATAAATGCTAATACTCTCGAATATCTCTTCCACTGTGACAGGATGATGGCTTATCAGATATTAGAAAGCAGAAACACATCCCTACACTAATGGTAATTTACTACACTAGTGCACGATCTTCAAGTCGGATTAAGAATAATGCCAACTCCTCAGTCCAATGCCGAATTTATTTTATTCATGCTATTTCCAGTGTATCATATTGAACTTTGGATGTATCTATAGTAGTGAAAATGTTAATTAAGGCAATGCTTAACCCATCCAGTTTGAAAAGTTACGATCGTCTGGAGATAGGAATAACACAAATTATTTTGCAGATTAATTGGGCTGTGAGACATTATCAGATACTACCCTACGAAATACTCAGAAATCAATGGCTTACCTGCCTCCTGAGGCGACGCAAAGGTTAAATTACTGAGAAGTCACTCCATCTTTCTATATTTCCTTCAAGATGTGAAAACACTGGAAAATCTATGAGTATAGTATAGTCCTCAGTAGTTGTACAGTATTTGGAATACACTCAACTTTTTTTTCAGTAACTGTTGTAAGATTTCAAATTGTGTCCAGAAAGACGATTTTTTTTTTTTTTTTCGGCAAGAGACGTCAGTCGACACCTTGAGGAAAAAAGAAATCTTTTTAATGGGGAAATGTAAATCAGATGTAGGTAATCATCACAGGAAATTAATTAAAATGGCAGAGAATTCAACCAAATGAAACAAGGATGGCAAGTAGCTAAGGAAAAAAATATTAGAACCGCAAGAAAATAAGGGAAAGTTGATCAAGGTGGTGCAGAAGTCATGGAAAAATAGCAGATTGGTAGGTACGGCCGAGGAAAAGGCATGACAACATATGGTGGGTCCGAAAAAAATAAAGGAAACTGGAAGGAAGGTCTTGAGAAATATTTAAAAATGGCTGGAAGTTAGAGTAAAAATAACAATGGTAGGATAGGGAAAAATGACAATGGTTGGTAAGTCAGAGGAAAAAAAAATAAGGAAAGGGAGGTGAGGGAAAATTGTATTAAGCTGAAAACAGCCCCTTAATTTCGTTAACCTAATTTCATTTTATTCTTGTAGCCACCACACGATTTTATTCAGCTTACAAGAACCCCGTAGTTGGAAATTATAATGGACTAATATCTATAATTCGAAAAACGCTGTCATTAGCTGAATAAAATCATCAGTTGAGCAAGAATAAGGTGAATAATGCGCCACGAGATTGCAGCGATTCAAGTAAAAAAGCGAATGATCACGAACCGGAGCAAACAGACGGTCTTCACTTGGCTCAGACAGACTCGGCGTTAGTGCTACCTCTGCTAGAGCTAGGACACCACTGCCTGCCTCGCCCCGCGCTTTCTCCCTCTTCCCTGGCCCTCGTCTCTTCTCTGCTCTGGTGTCTGTTTTTGGCACTGCACCGGCGTCTCAGGACGTATTCTCATCAGGCTTGAAGGCTTTGTAGCACATCTTTCTTAGTGATATATTATGCTAACTATGCCTTACCATTTTCGCGTGCTTCATTTACGTTAATTTAGTACCGACTCACATTACATAAATACCATGTACAAGAATAATACCATGACATTTGAAGAAATAAACCAGTAAGAATGACATGCCGGAAAGCCTCATTTTCTCACGATGATACGAGTCAACATGTGCAAACCTGTCCTAACACCAACTCTCTTCCTTTTATTCATCAATGCCCTTCTAAGCTGTACATCTAACCCTATAAACTCATACGCTGATTACTCCACCCTTCATCTTTCCATTCGGTTCCCGCAACGCCCATCTCAGCAGTTACTTCAACAAACAAGGGATGAGGGTATGGCACACTTAATGTCTGACTTGGCTCGTATCTCTGACTGGGGTAAAAATAATCTTGTTGTTTTTAATGCATCTAAAACTCAGTTCTTACACCTATCAACCCGTCAAAATCTTCCACAGGTATACCCACTAATGTTTAATAATATTCAGCTTAATCCCGCATCATCGTTGAACATGCTTGGGGTTTAATTTACTCGGGACTTATCTTGGAGAGATCATATTACATCTCTTGTAAAATCTGCTTCCAAGAGATTGGGTGTGCTAAGCCGACTCCGTTCTTTCTTTACCCCTGCACAATTGTTGACTCTATACACGGGTTTTATCCGCCCCTGTGTGGAGTACAACTCTCATGTGTGGGGAGGCTCCCCACATACAGCTCTTCTCAATAGGGTGGAGTCAAAGGCTTTTCGTCTCATTAACTGTCCTCCTCTTACTGACTCCCTTCAACCTCTGTGTCTTCGCTGCACTGTTGCATCTTTATCTCTTTTCTATCGCTACTTTAATAGTCACTGCTCCTCTGAACTGTCTATTTGCATTCCTCCACCTCTACGACTGGCGCGTAGCACCCATCTAGTAGCAAACTCTCATCCCTTTTCTGTCCAGTTCTCTAATGCAAGAGTTAACCGTTACTCCCAGTCCTTCATTTATGCAACAGGTCAACTCTGGAACTGTCTCCCTCTGTCTGTATTTCCTGCTGCCTATGATCCCCAGTCTTTCAAACGCAGTGTGTCCAGGCATCTCGAAATGAATGGATCTTGAATTTGGCTCTCTCTTGTATTTTGTTTTTTTCTTGGAGGGAACTCTTATTGCGGGCTCAGATCCTTTGGTTCCTTCTTCCTCGCAAAAAAAAAAAAAACTTTGGTAATGTGGTTCTCATTTTCACAATAATGACGTGTGTTAATTTTGTGATAAGTTACAATGGTTATAATCATGGACACTCCGAAAGGTCTGTCCTAAGTATAAGAAAAATGTCTAGAGTCCGCAAGAATGCAAGTCCATGCCCTGGGTGAAGGGATTCATAGATATACTTTTTAAAATTCGTGTCGGGAATCTCTCAGCTGAGCAAAATCATTTGTACTTAGCAAGAATAAACATTTTGACCCGCCGTTTAAAGTTCTTGCCCGAATGCAGACTCTGATAATATTCTGCAGTACATCACGATCGTCATCATCGGCATCTACGTCATTGCCATTATATTCGTGCCACTGCAGGATAAAAGCAGCCCTCAACTTCCTTAACCATTGAGTTACTGCACGTCATTGTTTTTAAATCAAATTAAGAGATATAAACGAGCAGCAAATCAACAGATGTGTCTAGTTAAGGTGCAGATAATCGACTGGAGATGAAAAGAATATTTTGTGTAGAGACTTCATTCCCAAGAGATGTGTGCAGGTTAGGGGATTATGTAACGTCACAAAAGGGAGTACACGGGCACTCTACTTTTCATGATACTGGGCGACGATGGTACAGCTTCTGACCCTACACCTCGAATGGGATAATAAGAACTGGCTGTTATCATTTCCTGCCACTGTCCCCTATCTTTGTTTTTGTGGTTCGTGTAATTAGCGTTGATTCTCTTAAAATTTGTCAGAAGAGAGAAAATACAATGGAAAACAAGAACGGAAACTAAGCAAAACTCGTATAAGATTCAGCCAATGAGAAAGAAGAGCCAGGATGAATAACTATCGTCAGAAAAAAAAAGATAATGTCAGTGTCGGTGGATACGCTCTAGGGGAAAGTAAAGTGTTGTTGACACCTTCAATGCAATGCGTCTTTTATCGGATTAATCATGCTATTTCTAAATGATTTTATTCAACCCATGAAACGCTACTCTTAATGAAGTGGTTAACTGAGGATATATCTAATGGGTATATCTAACACTTGAGTTCGAAAAGGCCTCTTTGAGCTGTATAACGTCATCTAGAAGTCTCAAAGAAAAAACTAAAGTAATGCGTTACTAGATTCTGTTGGAAAAGGAAGGGAAAATAAAAGAGGTAAAACAATGGCAGATGAGGGGGAAGGGGGTTTGGGGTGGTAGACAGCCCAAACTTCACAGTATTTTCATTGATACCATATTTTTATTTTCTTGGAACAACATTACATGTTTCCCAGTTCATTCCCGTATGAATTTAACATCGGTGAAGTGTTGTACTTCCTGTCGTAAAATATAACTGCCTCAGGTTATACGCTATTTTACGATTTTACCCTGATTTGTAAGTGCACGATTTTCGTCGAAAAAGAATCCTTGGAGGAATAACAACAAAACTCCAAAAAGCCGAACCAAACCACATATACCCCCCCCCTTCAAAATGGGTTGGATTAAAAAAAAAAATCCAACCCTGGATTAGCATAAGTGAACTATTCATGAAACACCGTTCAGACAAGACCGAAGAAAATTCTAACTCTAATAAAGAAGAAGAAAAAAAATTAGGAACGTATGGACAAACCAATGATTCTAATGTACAGTCGAGAATAAAATCTTTAGTATATATGTGGTGTAAGAAACATGAGTCTGAGACAGAAGTTTTTATTCGTGACTAGTTTCGCACAGAGGCATCTTCGAAGAAATGAATTTTTTCCGGGTCAGTCTGGCGTATACGTCCTGCTGCTGGATCATTACAAAAAGATAGTGCCGAAAAGTACAAAATGGTATAAATATGTGGATGACCTACTAGCGATTACACACAGAAACACGAACATTGGCCATTTACTTCTTGAATTAAATGATGTAAGTGAAAAGCTAAAGTTTACAATGAAGAAGATAATGATGGCAAAATACCTTTCTTGGACACTTATTGTAAGATCCAGTGATCAAGCGAAATTCGCTGTATACAGGAAACCAACCAATAAAGATAATTTCATTCACTACCTCAGCTCTCATGATAACAGGACAAAGTCCGGAGTGGTAATTGGATTTTTTCTATGAGCATTTAGGATTTGTAGTGTAGAGCATCTCCAAAGTGAATTAGACTACATCATAAGTGCCTTTCTAAAACTTGGATACCCCAAAGGCCTTCTGGTCACACTGAAAGAAAAAGCAAAGTAAATAATGGAAAGGGGAAAGTCAGATACAAGACAGGATAAGTACCTAATAGTACCAAACTCAGACAGTCATGAGTTTTCGAAAAGCACTATGCCATTCCAGCATAAACATAGTGACATCATCAGGTAAGAAAATAACTGACATAATAAGAGAGAAAAAAGAAGGCCTTCAAAATGAAAATAGCATTGTATATCAGATACCCTGTAGTGGTTGCTAAGCAGCCTACTATGGAGAAGCCAGAAGGGGCATAAAAACGAAGCTAAGAGAGCATAAAGCTGATGTAAGACATCATCGGATAACTAGAGCCCTTGTCAACCACATACAGTAGATGAAAAACATCATCTGCTAAAATGGAGTGAACAGAAATATTAGAGGAAAATCTAACAAAGGCACAAGCAAAAGCTTTGGAGGCATTCTACATAACAAACAACAAAAATAATAACAACAAGAGTAGGTGACGTGGTGTGGTCTCATATAGCAGCGCAGATGATCAGGTCAGAGAGGGAAAGGTAACGGACCAATCAGCGACCTGTAGACTAAGGATTAGCCAAGTGTGTGATCCAGCAGCCGGTCATATATGTCAGACTGACCCAAGAAAGGTCACTCGCAGCCCATCTCTCGTCGCGGGAAGACCTCCCGGGGGGACCAGCTCTCCACAGCAGCCGTATCAGCCGAGGGACGGGCCCGTCGTTTCTATCTGAGGGAGTGCCCTGGTCTGCCCACCAGGAGGTCGAGGCTTCTCTGCCCTAGACTACCTGGCCGACGACTCTCCCTCCGCCACGACCATGGACCGGGGCTGTGCCATCTGCGAGGACCGGGCCTCCCCTCTGTGCTTCCACCTGCTCCTGCTGGAGAGCTGGGCGAGTCTTTTTCGCCCTTTCCATCACGGGCGTGGGGGTCGAGAGCAGCGTCGGGGAGGCTTCCAGCTGAGCTCGTCGGCACCTCTCCATCAGCACTGCGCTGTCTACCCGGCTCTCGTCCCGCCCTACCCGCCCTGCCCTCGTTTAGACCATCGTGCTGCAGGCCTCACCATCCACCGCCAAGCCCCGCCCAGCCTTGTCGATAATCGGGCAGCCGATTTCACCACCAACCATCGCACCTTCCCCTGCCTCTGCTGCCTTTCCCTCGTTCGCCAGTTTCCTGTCACCGCAACGCTCTAATTGGAGAGCTTGTTCCTGTTTTTTTCCCCTGAGGGGCTCTGAGTTTGCCCGTGTCCCACCAGGTGTGGCCGAATATCAACAAACAAACAAACGAGAAAAGTTCATTCCTTTGAAGAAGCCTCTGTGCGAAACTAGTCAGGAATAAACTTCTGTCTCAGACTCCTGTTTCTTTACACCACTTATTTACATATGTCATAATGTCTCAATAAAGATCTTTAGTGTTATACATCGAATGGAATCGGTAACTTTCAGTTACTGCAGCTCTGTACGCTTTGATCAGGTAAGGACTCAACGACTAAGAATAGTATGGAGATAATTATCATTTTCCAGAAATCTGGCTTATTCTTTCACGGCTCAGTATAGGGCATGCTACTTGTCGAGTCTGTTTGCCGCCACTCTCTCTGTGAATCGGTGCCCATGTAAGATAGTCGTCTTCTGACACAGTGTTGTCCAAACTGGGATAAGTGTACCATTCGGGGTATGCAGCATTGTTCAAAGGGGTACGTGAGAAGATAATGATTTTTATTTTTATTTTACACTGTATCATATATAGGTCATATGGCATCGTGGATCAGTATCTTAACTGGTCATGTGTATGTGTGCATAGCTGATTGGTTAAGAAAGTAGAATAACTGAATAACCACGACACGTGCACAGTGAATGACACGTGCACATCAGTGAATGACCAGACAACAGAATAAGAATTAAAATGAATGAGAAAGAAACTGAGAGGAGATGGGAGCAGGAGGGAGGGAGGTGAAACGCGACAGGACGCGTATGGGAACAATGTCGAACTCCTCGCTCGAGTCACTTTTGCTTATTTCGACTTAAGATTGAAAGTGTAAACATCTATTTTTCAAATTCACATTTGAGCTTACAGACGCAGTTGGTTATTTAACAGCAAGAAATATGGATAGATGGTTAAGACGTGATAGCTGTAGCAGTCACAGCAGCAATGCAAGTGAAGGAAATCGCGCAACTGTGGAGAAAAAGAACAGACGTACCTAAATATCGGAAATACAAGTAAGATTATGTGCTTTTTGGATTTATTTCTACGATTTCCGATCCTCAGGAAGCGTTGTGCTTCTTTTGTGTGGACAGGTTGGCCGACAGTTGTATGAAACCATCTCACCTCCAAGGTCACCTTGACACAAAACATCTGTGTCATGTTGGCAAACCAACGAAGTTTTTAAAAAGAAAACTTCCGATTTTATGTTCCCAGACAACAATTAAGAAAGCCTCCACGACATCAAGCAAAACTCTGGAAGCATCTTTAGCTTTATCTTTACTAATTGCTAATGCTAAAAAGCCATTCAATATAGCTGAAGAACTGATATTGCCAGCTGCAGTTGTTGTGGCTGGGAAAAAAAAAAGCCAGATAAAAAGGGAGCTGTCCAACTAAAGGCTGTCCCTTTGTCACAACAAAATGTTTCTCGAATGGTAAATGAAATGAGTACAGTTATTATTAATCAAGTTGTGAATAACCTGAAATCAAGCCAGTCTTTTTCATTTCAACTTGACGATTCGACTGACGTCAGTGGAGAGGCTCAACTTGTCTCCTTTGTGAGATACATTGATGGAGGTGATATAAATGACCCTGTACTTTTCCGCAAAATATTAAAAGAACATACAATTGGAGATACCATTTTCAGTGTCATTAATCAGTTTTCTCTGAACTAGGCCTTAGTTGGAAATCTTGCATTAGCGTTTGTACAGACGCTGCTTCATTCATGACCGGGAAAGTGAAGGGACTTGTTGCATGAATTAAGAAGGAAAATCCTGATGTGGAGGGGACTCATTGCATAATTCACAGAGAATCATTAGCATCCAAAAAATGAGCTCAGAGTTGCATGGAAAACTGAATGATGGCGTTAAAGTAATCAACCTTACAAATTCAAGATTTTAATGCTCACCTATTTCACAGACTGGACGAAAACATAGGTCTGTGCACACAAAGCTCTCACTGCACCCAGAGGTGCGCTGGCTTTCAAGATGGAGGGTACTCGTCAGGTTGTTCGAATTGCAAGATAAGGTAGGCTCCAAGACTGATCTCCTTTTGCCACATTTTTTAAAAACACTACTTGGCTGACACAACTGGCACATCATGCAGACATATTTAGCGTACTGAATGAGTTAATTTTGTCTCTGCAGGGCAATGATACATTCTAAATTTATATAATAAAGTTGGTGGTTTTCAAACGAAAATTGAGTTGTGGAAGGAGATAATTATGCTCATTGGGAGATTTTACATGTTTTCCTCTGCCAAATGCTTATTTTCCCTGTAACAATGATGAGAGTGAGACTGTGAAACCAGTTATTGTGGAACATTTGAGCAACCTTATCTGTGCAATTAAATCTTACTTTCCTTGAGGTATATGAGAGTTCTGTACAGCTTTATTGGGCTAGAAATCCATTTCTCCTATCTGAAAATAATATGATGAAGCTTCCTATTTACCTTCAGGAAGCACTGTTAGAACAGTGTTCTGACCGCGGCCTCAAACTGGTATTTGTAAGCTCAACCCTCACACGGTTTTGGAGCTGTGTAAAGAAGGAGCACCCTGACCTAGGAAAGAAGGCTTTGGAAAACCTTCTACCCTTTGGGTCTACCTACCTTTGTGAAGCATCCTTCTCTGCAATGAGTGTTATGAAGTCAAAACAGAGAAACAAACTAAATGTAAACCTGGAACAAAGCCTGATCATCGCCCAGAATGGCAAAAACCATTAGTGAACATCAACCTCTCATTTCACATTGAGTTGTAATTTTCAACCATTTTTAAGTTACCGGGTATTTCATTTGTCATTTTCCTTTAGCATACTGAATAATAATTTATCGTCCAGCACTCAGATTATGCGAACTTTTAATATAATTTGCACTGTCCTTCCAAATATTGAGTTTAATCAGTCATGGATGTACTTAAAGGGAGAGGATGGTAACAAAGGGTACAATAGGAAAAAAAGTTTGGACAACACTGTTCTAACGGACTGTCGTTCGGTCAGAAGTTTTTAGCGCTGAATCACATGAAGCTGAGGATTTATGATAAAACAGCATTCTGTGGAAACCATAACAAATGAGTCTGAACTAGGATCATAGGGCTAAGAGTGTCCACCAACTGTGTCAGTGTGACCCCTGGATTACAGCATGATAAAACTGATTCTCTCTCTCTCTCTCTCTCTCTCTCTCTCTCTCTCTCTCTAAGCCACTGAGAGAATATTGCTGCTAACAGCGGAGGTTCCCATTATGCCAGCACAACAGCCGTTTTCACCCCTTCTCCTGTCATAGGAACAGCCTGCGCAAAAGTTCCCCTAATATTTCTCATTTCTCTTTTCTCATTTTCATTTAAGAGTCATTATTCTAAGATTAAATTGGCATATTTTATATCTCCAGGTATAGAGGATTCCCTTGAATATCATGGATGAGGGGGAAAAGTGTGAAGCAGTCTCAGTGGAGTAGTAGGAATTTTGGTGCTCTGACTGTACATGTTATTGATATTTTTTGCTCTTGCCTTTAGCAAATATATGTTTGGTCCATTGCACAAAAGACTCATGATTGTATGTAAGACGGCTCAGAAGAGTTCGCTGTCCTTCTTGCTTTGTATTTCATTTCTCGTCTTAAAATTGTTATGTACTATACCTCTGTGTATCGAATCAGCTTCCATCAGAATCCTACATGGGGACTATTAAGGAGCGTGTACAATACATATCGTAGAAGAAGTCCCTTTGCAGTTTCTCCGAAACCAAATAGAAATACGGCCCTTTGTTGAATGCAGCTTCTTTTTACCTAAATGCTTCCGTGGTTTCTCAATGGTGCCAGTTCTAGATGATTAGTAATATGTTTATTCTTTAACTTTAACCCTTTACACTACAATGATTCCACCAAGAACACGCCTACATTCCCACACCGCACGATAACAGTCTTAATGCCTCCTCACTCTGAAAGTAGAACTAAAACCATTCTGACGCAAACTGCGATAGTGTAGTTTGGGGTAAAAGGTGGAATATGAACAGCCCGTCTCACTGGGTCACTTTCTGGTCATTCCGTTACTCAGTGCCTGACATGATGTTGACACTGAGAAACGGAATGACCGAATGTTGCTCAAAGAAATGGTGTCATCATATTCCAGTTTTTACACTGACCTACTGCACACAATCGTTCACATTGCGACAGCATGGAAGTCGTACCCTAAGTGACTTTGGGAATTTCGTGAAAGAGTTTTATTCTCTACAAGAGACCCCAAAATACCACTGTCATTGTTTTATTGCGTTGACACTGAAAGGACATAGATGACATACCAGTAAAAAGCAACGTGTAATTTGAAGGATAATTCGATGGGGAAGAAGTGTTATGAAGCCTCCTGCGCCACACAGAAGACAAATCGGTTAGATTACGACTCCGCTGAGACAAGGCCACTGCCATTCCAAATACGCTCTCTTTGCACAAAAAACTGGGTTATAATCTTGTAATCTAAAGACGCCCTTATCGCGAGTTTTCCTTCCTACCGAGATGCGAGACATACGGGTAAAAGACCCGTATTTCTTGCTAACCTTGATGTCATAAAACCTCTTCCTCAACAAACTGTATTGCACATCTTACCATATTAATCTACATCTGTGATACTAATGGAAACGGTGTCCATGTTAAAGAGATAAACATAAAAGACGAAAAGATGTACGATGACAGAAAATAAATCGTTTGGGAGGAGGGAAAATGAATTGTTTTGGAAAACGGACTATGAAGTTTCCCATGGTAGAGAGAATTAGACCCTTGGGTGGAAGTTAAAATGTTTGGGTAACTAGCAAATCATACACATCATATCAGCATAAATGCACACATGAATTGTTTGATATAATGAATGATTCACTTTGTTACCCTTCTCGTAGTCGTATAGAACCGGCTTTATTATTCCATTTAAGGCCAGACAGTTTTGCTTAGCTGAGTATGGACGCCTGAGAATGTTGATATTGGTCTTACTAATCGTCTTATGATCAGGACCCTGATATGCAATTCCACCTAACGCCAGACAGTTTCATTCATCAAACGGTGTGTCATGGAAGACTGAGATTACACATACAGGGTTTCATGTCTTAATGCAAATGAATAAATAGTCCACACACAAATGTAGCTTTCATTCGTGACATACATGCAGAAGACACGGACGGTATGTAAATGACTTTGTACTATTTAAGAATTTTATCACGAGTTGTAATTTTGTTTTTTATGCAAGAGCATGCAGCAGGATTTGTTTTGCGTCCATGTTGGACCGAACTGTCTCATGCATTTTTCAATACCACACTATTGGAGCAGTATAGAAACGCAGTACGTAAGTGGGGTACTTGATAGCAATATGGATGTAAGCAGGGATATACTGCAAGGGTTAGACATAGTGCATGATCCTTGGATTAAATGTTAATCCCATATCATTTGACAAGGGTGCCCAATGGCTTTTCAGTGTGGCTCCTGTCACGTATGGGGCGAGGCACTCAGGCTGTGCGTTAGTGGAGGGGATAATAACACGCCAGCCCTTTCGCCATTCATTAACACACTTGTGCCACTGTAATTATTTAATGGGGTAGATCGACCGATCAGACTTTAGAGAACGATGGAGCAACAAAAAATTATTAATTTTCAAGTTTTATTTCTTTCCATTCTCTTCTCCTACCGTAACCATAAATTAAATATTCCCATTTATTGATGCCAAAGACTGATTTTTTTTTTTTTTTTTTTTATCAAAACATCAGTATCTTTTATTTCTTATTAGCCTCTTATGTTTGGGGAAGTGTGATTGATAACCAATTACTGTCTGTAATATCTACAGTACTAATATATGAATTACACATGCTTTGGAAAACTGACTCTATAATGTATGGAAGGTCTAAGTATCAGACCTTTTACTTCTAGACATTTATATTAATTCACCTTCATAAAGAAGAAAGAACATTTTTCCTAGCAGTTTAGTTTCTTCTGCCTCTTGAAGGTGCTAATGAGGAGTCTACACGTGGTTGTGCAGTGTACCCTGGTTGAAGCAAAGCAACTGCGGCAACCATCCAGGAGCCAAACCTTCTCATACTTCTCTACACCTCACCATACGGGAGTACCCTAGTATTGTAATATATTGTAAGCAATGCTGCTACCCAGTATAATAGTAGTAGTCGTTGCCGAGCTATTGCAACAGTGTGTTGATTTAGAGGGATTTTACGAAGGATAGAATGTTCGTTGTAGTTGTCGTAGATGGCAGGAGAAAGATAAAGATGAGTCTAGGGTTTGATTGCAGTTTATTTCCTCAAAGAGGAGTATCTTACAATTGCAGTACTGAGGTGGGAGCGATTTTATGCTGGCTAACCCCACACGCTCCTTCATGCCTTTCCTCTCCTTGCCTCTCTTCTCTCCTAACCCTTTATGCTCTCTCTCTCCCATTTCCCCTGTATATGACTCGGTGTGACAAGAGTGAGGCATGTATGAAGGAACCTTCCGAGACTCTGGAAAGTTCCCATCCGATGTCACACTTTGCTGTGTTTTCCTAACAAGAATGTGCGTTGCTGTTTCCTCTAGCCCTCTCGCGTAGGCAAGACTTTCATCTAACCTCTATATTATACATATATGCTACCAGTTATTATGCAATGTGTTATGACATCGCTTGGTCACACCCAGCTGGCATACCTATGTCAGCATTTGGTAATAAATTACATTCTAACATATTAATACATGGTATTCATCACTATATTGTAGAAACACAGTAATATTGTAGAAACATAACACATTGTATGTACAGTATAGTGGAACAAATGCATGGTAGTAAAATTTAATGTAGAATATTGTATAACATTCTGTAGTAATATAGTGGCACAAATGTGCAAGTACAACAAACATACGCTAATATTTATGCAAAGATAATATAATGGCAGTACCATGCCAAGAGTCACTTATATATGTAATGTATCTATTATCTTTCTATCTATCAATCTATCTACATCAATACCTATATATCTATATCTATCTATCTATCAATATATATATATATATATATATATATATATATATATATATATATATATATATATACACACTGTACAATATATATGAATGAAATATACAATATATATGAGAATGAAAGACTGACTAAGAGGGTGTATGTTGGTGAGGTGGAGGGAGGGAGAGGGAGGGGTAGACCGAGGATGAGGTGGAGGGATGGAGTTGAGAGGTATATGAGGGAGGGGGGGGGTGAGTTGGGGGGAGGGGAGTCAAATGGTGGGTGACAGAGTGACTTGGAGGCGTTTTGTCTGCGGCCACCCTTTGCAGGATTAGGGCGTCGGGCTATAGATAGATAGATAGACAATATATATGAGATGTGTTAATACCGTTATAATGAAATGGATTCATGTATATCAGTTTATCATTTATGCATGATTAGATTAATATTATATATATTGTGTTACCTCCTAATTTTCCTGTTTTTTAATTCACACTATTTACTTATTATACACATTTCACTCAGAGGGCCTCACTTGAATGTTTACTATTCCACCCTTAAATACTGACTCCAAATTTGCAATCCTCGCCTGCATTCTGTGCATCGCCAATAGGAATACACTAAATACAATGGAGAAGATTATAGAGACAACTGGCGCTGGGCTATACACATACTGTAATATGGATTGACCTTACTTATACTCAGTGCTTCCCACGGCTTCAAACAAACTGATTGATTAATTACATAGTTTCAAACCTAGGAGAGGTCAACTTAATATTTGTGCTCATGTTTAAATCCGTCTCAGGTAGTGGTTGGAAATACATTTGTGTGCGTGATTACAGATGGCATAGTGATTGTTTGAAGCTAAGGTGCACAATGATGGTTAAAGTACAGCACAATAGTCAGATGCTATGTATAATCTTGATGCTGAAGTTTGAGATGGTGGTGTATCTGGACAAATTACGAAAACTGATGTGTTATGAGTGAAGTAGAAAAACTGTGAATGCCCAATGCATTGATGGTGGGTGAGATTATCTGGAGCAAACGTGAGGTTGCAACGCTGATGATTGTCATGATTTCTTATGATAGCCATTTCACAAGGGACTGTTCCAGTTGGCTGAAACGTGAAAATGTTGACATAGGTGACCAGCATGTAAGGATTTACGACACTTTCCATCAATCACTAGCGAAAGTGACAGTGTCTTGGCTCTTGGAGACCATGATGAGTTCGGTGTCGGTGTTGATGTTGATGATGACCAAGGTGTCATTATTCTTAGAAGGAAAATGGTATATTTGATAGACTGTGAACAGATTATCTGTTATGAATGGTACATGAACTATTATTGATGTTGGTATTAGAATCGCTTCTAAGTATGAAAATATACCATGAGATTCCTGTCCCGGAACAAAGGCTTCAAACCATGTTTATGTATGCCTTGACTGATTATTTGACGTAGATCGTGAACTGGAAGTAAGTTAATGGTGATCTTGCCATTACCAGCATTTGCAATACCTTTCATCAAAGCTTGATAACGAGCTCTAGTGTTATCTAACTGGAGTATTATTATGTCAGTAAGTTCCATGATTACTGAGAAGTGTTGAAAAAGTGTCATGTTTTCTTCCATTGCGTTTATTTTGTCCAAACTCAGGTGAGTTATCCTTTCTGCCTTTCTGAGACTTTTCACAATCGTCATCATTGCTGTATTTTGAATGTCAACTAGCTTCTGCTGATATATTAATACCCGGGCTATCTTATTATTATTATTTTTTCTTGAAGATCTTCTTCTGCAGCTAATCCAAAAATATTCCCTAGAATTGTACCACCCAGGTCGAACAAACCGCACCTCTCACGTGGATGTGTTATGTTGTTCATGTCCCTAAGTGTCTCCGTTTCACGAGATGGGATATCTTGGATCATGATGAGCATGGTAATTTTTGCTTGTTCAAATTTTCATCTTGCTAACTTCATGATTTCAGTCACTTCCTTTGTGTTATGAGCTTCTGAAGCAAAACTTCTTATCATAGCTTCCCGTATCATCAGTGGCTTGTCAATGTTCTCCAACAATACTAGTAATTCATATAAGATGTCCAAACTAATTTCAGTACTCATGATAATTATCTTCCACGATTGTTGTCGTGTCTTAAACGACTTTGTAGTTACTTGTAGAGAAGTTTTATATATATATTGAACTTGTGGACGAGCGATTGTTATACTTGAGTTGTTTGTAAGTAGATAATCTTGGTTCCCATTTGTCATGCAATGACAGGAGAGGTAAAGAATAGTATGGGACTATTTTAATTTGTCTTGGAAATATTAACAAAGTCTCTCACACACGAGTGAAGCGTAGAGTCCCGCAAGCTAACCTCCCTGTCTCGCTCTCTCTCTCTCTCTCTCTCTTCCAAGTTGCTAAGCCCTTCTCCCTACTACCTGCCGATTCTATGGCCTCTCTCCTTCTGAGCTCTCTTGCCTAAATTCTGGTGAAACAAGGGTCGTGTCACGTGTGTTACACTGTGGTTGGAAAGTTCTAGAAGCCTGTGTGTGAGTGTGTGTGTATGTGTGTGTATGGTCACTAGGCGCTGTCGTGTGCCTATAAAGCATTCCTTGAGTTAAGAGTGTGTAAGCATGTTTAGCATTGCTCGATTCTTGCAGACACAGTACCTTCTCATCATCTGACTTCCTGCTTCTATCTGTCTCTCTATCTATCTATTTATCTATTTATCTATTATGATTTGTAATTATAATATGGAGTCCTAACATATGCTCGGCACACGCCGCTGGAGGTCCTCCGACAGCAATTATCATTGACATATGCTAATCTATTAGTACATAATATTGATTATAATATTGTATACATATAACATTCATAGTAAATTGCAATGATTAAGTAATATTACATTTTAAACAAGTTGTATACATATTTGAATAAATGCAATGGTTGTTGTATGACATTTTGTGAGATGTGTATGTATAACAGACATAAGCATATAATTGTGCAATGGTAATACTGCTAGGTTATACATTACATATTGAGTTATCACTTTAGTAATGTCTAATATTTCACCTAACTTGTATGATGATACTGGTAATACAGAATTGTGCTATAGTTGTATGACTTATAATACTGTACTAACATTGTGGTAATACATAATTGTAACATTGTGAATTATTACATAATTGTATTGTAATTGGTACATTGTAGTAACATTGTAGTAATACATGATTGTAACATTTTATGAATTGTTACATAATATTGTGGTAATGCATAATTGTGTTGGCCTTATAATTGTAGTTATATTTTGTTACATAATTGTGTTGGCCTTATAATTGTAGTTAAAGTTACATAAAAGTTACATCTTGTTAATGCAACTGTTACATAATTGTTACATATTGTTTGTAGTTACCTAATTGTAGTTAAAGTTACATAAAAGTTATATACATCTTGTTAATGCAACTGTTACATAATTGTTACATATTGTTTGTAGTTACATAATTGTAGTTAAAGTTACATAAAAGTTACATCTTGTTAATGCAAATTTTACATAATTGTTACATATTGTTTGTAGTTACATAATTGTAGTTAAAGTTACATAAAAGTTACATCTTGTTAATGCAACTGTTACATAATGGTTACATATTGTTTGTAGCTACATAATTGTAGTTAAAGTTACATAAAAGTTACATCTTGTTAATGCAACTGTTACATAATTGTTACATATTGTTTGTAGTTTATGTGGTATTTTGGCAATTGTAGTAAAACTTACACTTATTTTCATTTGTTTGTTATGTGATCTTACTCTATTACTTTTTCTTTCTTTCTTTCTTTCTTTTTTTTTTTTGTATGTATTGATTTTCTATAGTTTGTTTTTCTTCGTTTATCTATGCTTTTTCTGTGTTGTCCGAGGTTGCATAATTGCTGGCTAATTCCCTTAGCACCCTTTTTTAAGGTTTAGTTTATATTGCACAGATATTACTGAAAATGATATTATATAGTCCCATATTTTGTTATTTTATATAAAAAAAAATATATATACACTATATACAGTATTAACTATATACACTGGCTTGTTGTTCACTTGTACCTATCGTGGGCAATATATGTGTCAGCACTGTGTGGAAATCTTTGTCTTCATGATTGTGTTGAAGATGTTCATTCTTACTAACGTCATTTGTGTCGGCCATTTTTTTTTTCTTATCTGGTTTTCCTTGTAACTTAAGTTATGTTTCCACACGGTAGCTTTAATTAATAAATGTTTATTACAGTTCTTTTAATCGCTCACTGAGTAACTGTGATGGTATATTTTCTTTATTACTTTGTAGATGTAATGATGTATAGCTGTATGTATGCAACACGTATTTTATGTAGGTATAAATGGTAACACTCGTTGGTAGTAAATAAATGCTATAATAAATGAATGAATATATACAGTGTAGAATATTTATTGTTGGTGCAAGTATTTAATGATTGAATTATGAAGATAACTGAAGTAGGTATATGTATTTAAGTTGTAACTATACAGCACGTATTATATGTTTGTGCAAAATGTGTTGTTTATCACTGTGTATTGTATAAATGAAGTAACTATGTAACTCACTAATTTTTACCGTGGTGGAAATGATGTGAGTGGTGTTGCACGTGGTGATAGCGTTGTTCTCCACGGGTTGATTGACGTGTTGTGGGGTGTCAGACACACGTTGATACGTATGGTGACGTTGACTTCTCATACTGGTAGCTGTGGTGAGTAAATGAGCAGCGATGAGTAACTTGAGTGAAGATGAGTAAGATGAGTTGTGAATATGGACTTGGTATTTGCTTCGTCGTCTTGACCTCTTCACTCCTGCGTCAGCGGTGGAGGTTGGGTGGATGTAGCCGAGAGAGGAGGGTGAGGTCTGGTGGTTGTGAGCTGTGAGTCGTGTCTCACTCTTCGTTTGTTTGTTTTGTTTTCCTTTCTCGAGGTTTTCTTGTTCCTTTTCTCTTGTGATTTATTCGTTTTGGGATGAAGACTGTCGTTACTTGTAGGTGCGTGTAGATTATACAGACGACTCGTGGAGTTGTTACTTGTAGTTGATTGTAGATGGTTGTAGTTCGTTGGTTCGTCATAGAAATTGCAAGATTGTATCAGTACTTTGTTAAACTACTGGCAAGACGTCGTGTGATCACTTCTAAATCAGCGTGATGATCGGGGAGACGGAGGGGGGGGGGGGGGGGGGGAGAATACTGTCAGGAGCTGGTTGTAAGTTGTTGTTGTGAGAGGTATTTTTTGTTTTCAATCTTGATATTTTGTAGGAATTCACTGTTGATTCGTAGACGAGGTTCGTATACGTTCGCTGCTACCAAATGTCATAAAAAGACTTTGTAGTTACTTGTAGATAAGTTTTATATATATATATATATATATATATATATATATATATATATATATATATATATATATATATATATATATATATATTGAACTTGTGGACGAGCGGTTGTTATACTTGAGTTGTTTGTAAGTAGATAATCTTGGTTCCCATTTGTTATGCAATGACAGGAGGGGTAAAGAATAGTATGGGACTATTTTAATTTGTCTTGGAAATATTAACAAAGTCTCTCACACACGAGTGAGTATAAGTAGAGTCCCGCTAGCTGCCTCCCTGTCTCGCTCTCTCTCTCTCTCTCTCTCTTCCAAGTTGCTAAGCCCTTCTCCCTACTACCTGCCGATTCTATGGCCTCTCTTCTTCTGAGCTCTCTTGCCTAAATTCTGGTGAAACAGGGGTCGTGTCACGTGTGTTACACTGTGGTTGGAAAGTTCTAGAAGCCTGTGTGTGAGTGTGTGTGTATGTGTGTGTATGGTCACTAGGCGCTGTCGTGTGCCTATAAATCATTCCTTGAGTTAAGAGTGTGTAAGCATGTTTAGCGTTGCTCGATTCTTGCAGACACAGTACCTTCTCATCATCTGACTTCCTGCTTCTATCTGTCTCTCTATCTATCTATTTATCTATTTATCTATTATGATTTGTAATTATAATATGGAGTCCTAACAGTCGAAGCTGTTAGGGCTATGAGGCATCCTTGCCTTACTGTATGTTGAGGATCTAAGTGAGCTGAGCCTCTTGGTATATGGATGAGGATCCATGGCAGAAGTCCCCTCATCGTTACCTACCGGAAAAAAAAAAATATTAATTAGCTAATTCAGTCATACTGAGGTCTGATAGTGATGATGCGTATTATAAACTGGCTCTTGGAGAGCAATATCTTTGCTTGTTGTTTCACTGATAGAAGGCGTTTAAATCGATATCTACTGTAGGTCATGAAAATGCAGTATTGTGGCATTCGTAACAACAGTTGCACCTATTTTGAGAGGTATATGAGGGAGGGGGGGGTGAGTTGGGGGGAGGGGAGTCAAATGGTGGGTGACAGAGTGACTTGGAGGCGTTTTGTCTGCGGCCACCCTTTGCGGGATTAGGGTGTCGGGCTATAGATAGAGAGATAGATAGATTATTATGTGATCTTAATTTATTTTTTTATGTATTGATTTTCCCCTAGTTTATTTTCATCGTCTGTGTTCGGTTTTTCGGTGGTTTCCGAAGTTGCACAGTTGCTGGCTAAATTCCTTGGGATACTTTTAAAATGATCAACATGAATTTGTTTTTCTTCGCCACTCGACAGTGACCTAATTCCTACCTTGTTAGCTGTCCTCTTTATTACTCTATATGGGTCTTCAAATTCCGGTGATAGTTTATTGTCTCTAGTGTGAATGATACCATAGACAATTTCTCCTAAGCTGATAGTTGATTCTTTTGCCTTTTTATTGAGTGACTGTCATTTCTTTCTTGGACATCGATAATTGTTTCTTCACCCTTTTCTGCATATCCTGGAGTTCATGCAAACGGAGTTTAGAATTATCGTCATAATTGTATACAGGCAAATTTTCACCTTCTAGAATTTCATACGGTAATTTTTTGTCTGTCCTGTAGATAATGAAATGTGTGTGACAGAAATAAATGGAGAGAAATTGTGAATGAATAAGTGATGACGCAGCCCTGAGGGGATATTCTCCCGCATTTGGTCTGATCAGCTAGTCAGGTCAGGTGCGGGTAAGGGGATGGGTCTGTTATGATGTGGCAGGGGTAAACCAGTTCTGCTGTCGGGCCCTGCTGCGGATGTCACTGATTGCATTGTGCAGTTGACCCTTGTGCGGTGTGATGCGGTGAGGATCTGTCCGTTCTCCCCTTTGGGGCTAAGATGCGAATGAATGTGTTTGAATGGATGAGTAAATGGAGAGTGAGTCGTCCTGTCTCGGCTACCTCCCTTTCCTTAGGGGAAGCGGCCTAGGTATATAGATAGATAGATAGATAGTGTGTCTCCTGTAGACTTGTTTATTGCACAGTTTATTGATGCGTCCACTCTGGGAATCCAATCATCCCAGCTTGCATAATTTTCATTGAGAATGTGTCGTAGCACATCCAACACCTTTTTGTTTTGTCTCTCTACCAACCCATTGGATGCTGGGTGATAGGCTAAGATATTTTGTCTTTTTAATATTATATTGTTTACATATTTCTTGCAAATTTTCAGAATTAAATTCATCTCCATTATCACTTTTTAATACCTTCTGTGTCGTGAACCTACACATGACGTTATCAATGACTGCCTTTGCCACTGTTTCTGCTGTCTTATCCTTAATTGGGAGTAAAATCACACATCTTGAGAAATGATCTGTAGCAACGAAGAAATATTGATTATTAATGTAAGATAAGGGTAACTTACGTAAGTCAACCGCGACAACGTCCCACGGTTGGTTAGGTACTGGATATTTCCCTATAGGTGCAGGTGTTAACGTGTAGCCTATGTGTCTCGTAGATGACTCACATTGTCTATAAGACTGTATATATCTTATCATAACGATGGCCAGTAGTACAACATCCAGGCTTGTCTAACTGTCCTGTCCTCGCCAGCATTTCCTGCATGTGGGTTATCGTGTATTGTCCTTAATACGTGAGGTATCATTTCATTAGGTACCACTAACTGTCTATTATTTCATTTATGGTTTGGTTGTCCTGGGTTGATCTTATATAAGGAATTGTTGACTATTGTGAATTGTTCGAGTGGTATAGGTAGCTTAGGTAATTGTATGTCCTCGCCACTTTCCAACTTGTATATAACTTTAGACCATGCTGGATCGTCTCTGTGATTTCGAGATTTCATCATGGTTTGGGATGTTTTCCTTGGGAGCTAATATCGCGAAATGAATTGTCGTCTGGTTCCTAGATAGTGCATCGATGACTAAATTTATTTTGCCTTAGATGTAGTGAATATGTACATTATAGTTTTCAACCATACTTTAACATCTTGATCTCCTCCCACAGAGAAGTTTTTCTTGGAACATGCTCACTAGCGGTTTATGACTGATGAATAGGTGAATTTCGTAACGATATACCAAATCTCGAAACTTTTGTAATGCAAAGACCACTGCAAGTGCCTCTAGGTCTGTAGTGCAATTATTTTTCTCTGCACCTTTTATTTGTCTTCTGGCGAATGCCATTGGTTGATTTCTTCCACGCTTATCTTCTTGCATCGATACGGCCCTGAATCCTTTGAGATGTGTCTGTGCAAATTATAAACGGTTTTGTGAAATTAGGATAGGCTAAGCAAGGTGCACATATAAGTTTGTCTTTTAATTCATTAAATGGTAGTTTTTGTTCCTTTCCCCATTAAAATACAGCATTTTTTGTTTTGTTTTTTTCAGTAGGTCGAATAATGGTTCTGCTGTATGAGAGAATTGATGTATGAAGGGTCTGTAATGGCCTGCCAGACCTAAAAAATGTCTTAATTCATCCACATTTGTGGGTTCAGGGAAATCCCTTACCGCTTGTATTTTCTCCTCAGATGTGTGGATCCCCTCTGCATCTAGTCTGTGACTTAAGAATTTTTGCATTTAGACAGCTTGATTTTCAAACCAGCATTGGCTAACTTGTGTAGGAGCTGGTCTAATTTCTGTAGATGTTCATCTATTGTGTGTGTTGCAATTATGATGTCATCCAAGTAAACAAATATTTCATTTTCTAGCATTCCAGATAGGACACGATTCATTAATCGTTGGAATGTGCCTGGCGCTGTCCTCAACCCCAATCAGCATTCGTTTTTGTGGAGAAAGCAGTGTATTGCGTGACTCTTGATCAAGGGCAATTTGGTAATAGCCATTAAGCAAATCGATTGTGGAAAATGCGTTATGTTCTGGTCCAATATTTTACAAGACGTCACTTAACAATGGCATATGAAAACTATCTGGGATTGTGTGCTGGTTTAATTTATGGCAATCGACTACTGCACGTATTTCACCGTTTCGTTTGGGCACGAAAAAGTAATGGGGCATTCCACGGGGAGACTGATGGCTCAGTAATACCCAGTTTTAGCATTTCAACAACATAATGATTTGCAAGGGTACGTTGTGAGTGTGCTACTTTATAGGCTGGTACATAAATTGCTTGTGTGTCCTTGTGTATGTTAATCTTGTGTTTAATCAGGTTACTGCACCCTAACTGTTCTCCAGGGTAATGCTACAGTTTGACTGTGTTTTTGTAATAAATCCAGTAGATCATTTTCCTCATCAAAATTTCCTGAGTGAATCAAGCTTTCCTTTATGCATTCTCTGTCCGTCGATTATATCTTACTAGAAGTTCCAGCTCTAGCTATTTCCCGTGTAGGAGCAAGACATGTCTCTAAAGTGCATATACAAGTCCCCCTTTTTATCAGCACTTCTCCATTTATCTGATTAATTAGGAACATATGAGTTTCCCAATCGTTATTCACCTGACATTTTTTTTTTTTTTTTTTTAATGCGAGGAAGAAGGAACCAAAGGCCATGAGCCCGCAGTAACAGTTCCCTCCAAGAGAAAAACAAAATACAATAGAGAGCCAAATTCAAGATCCGATCATTTTGAGATGCCTGGACACACTGCGTTTGAAAGACTGGAGATCATAGGCAGGAGGAAATACAGACAGAGGGAGACAGTTCCAGAGCTGACCTGTTGCATGAATGAAAGACTGGGAGTAACGGTTAACTCTTGCATTAGAGAGTTGGACAGAAAAGGGATGAGAGTTTGCTGCCAGACGGGTGCTACGCGCCCGTCGTAGAGGTGGAGGAATGCAAGCAGACAGTTCAGAGGAGCAGTGACCATTAAAGTAGCGATAGAAAAGAGATAAAAATGCAACAGTGCGGCGAAGAGACAGAGGTTGAAGGGAGTCAGTAAGAGGAGGAGAGTTAATGAGACGAAAAGCCTTTGACTCCACCCTATTGAGAAGAGCTGTATGTGGGGAGCCTCCCCACACATGAGAGTTGTACTCCACACAGGGGGGGATAAAACCCCTGTATAGAGTCAACATTTGTGCAGGGGTGAAGAAAGAGCGGAGTCGGCTTAGCACACCCAATCTCTTGGAAGCAGATTTTACAAGAGATGTAATATGATCTTTCCAAGATAAGTCCCGAGTAAATGAAACCCCAAGCATGTTCAAGGATGATGCAGGATTAATCTGAATATTATTAAACATTAGTGGGTATACCTGTGGAAGATTTTGTCGGGTTGATAGGTGTAAGAACTGAGTCTTAGAAGCATTAAAGACAACCATATTATTTTTACCCCAGTCAGAGATATGAGCCAAGTCAGACATTAGGTGTGCCATAGCCTCATCCCTTGTTTCTTGAAGTAACTGTTGAGATGGGCGTTGCGGGAACCGAATGGAAAGGTGAAGGGTGGAGTCATCAGCGTATGAGTGGATAGAGTTAGATGTACAGCTTAGAAGATCATTGATGAATAAAAGGAAGAGAGTTGGTGATAGGACAGAGCCCTGAGGAACACCACTGTTGATAGATCTAGGAGAAGAACGATGGCCGTCTACGACAGGAGCTATAGAACGACCAGAAAGGAAGCTAGCGATGAAGGTACAGATAGAAGGACAGAAACCTTAGGAGGGCAGTTTGGAAATTAAAGATTTATGCCAGACTCGATCGAAAGCCTTTGAGATGTTAAGTGCAATGGCAAAGCTTTCGCCAAAGTCCCGAAAGGAGGATGACCATGAATCTGAAAAGTAGGTGAGAAGATCGCCAGTGGAGCGTCCCTGACGGAACCCATACTGACGATCGGAAAGAAGGTTGTGATAGGAAAGATGCCTTAAAATTTTTTTATTAAGAATTGACTCGAAAACTTTTGAAATACAGGACGTTAAAGCAATTGGACGATTGTTGGAGGGTTGGGAGTGGTCACCCTTCTTTGGGACTGGCTGAATGAGAGCAAACTTCCAGCAAGAAGGAAAGGTACAAGTTGACAGACAAAGGCGAAATAGTTTGCCTAGGCAGGGTGTAAGCACAGAAGCACAGTTTTTGAGAACAACAGGAGGGACCCCATCAGGCCCATATGCCTTGTTAGTACTGAGGCCAGTAATGGCAGAAAATACATCAACTGAAGAAATTTTAATGTCAGCCATGAGGAAGTCAGAGGGGGAAGTGATGGAGGAACAGCACCGGAATCGTCTAAGGTGGAATTGGAGGAGAAAGTCTGTGCGAAGAGATCTGCTTTATCAGTAGAAGAAATAGCTACAGAACCATCAGAGTAGAAAAGAGGAAGGAAGGATGATGAGGTAAAGTTGTTAGAAAGATTTTTGGCAAGGTGCCAGAAGGAGCGGGAAGAATTCGAGTTGGAGAGTTGAGAGCATTTAGTATGGATGAAATTATTTTTAGTAGAGCGAAGAACAGACTTAGCACGATTCCGGGCAGAAACGTAAAGATTATGTGATTCAGGGGTGGGTTGGCTCCGGTACCTTTTGTAGGCCTTCTCCTTGTTGCGGACAGCATTAGAACAAGCGTGATTAAACCAAGGCTTTCTTGCATTAGTCAAAGGATATGAGAAAGGAATGTATGCTTCATGCCCGAGAGAATAACCTCCGTAATGCGCAAGGCACACTCAGATGGCTCACGGCCATGGAAGCAATAATCATTCCAGGGAAAATCAAAGAAGTACTGCCTGAGGGCCTCCCAGTCCGCAGCTCCAAAATGCCAGAGACGACGTTTCCCTGGAGGGTCCGCAGGCCGTACTGGAGCGATAGGACAGGTTAAGGTAATAAGGTTGTGATCGGAGGAGCCCAACGGAGAGAAAAGATTAACAGAGTAAGCAGAAGGATTAGTTGTGAGGAAGAGGTCAAGTATGTTGGAGCTCTCTCCAAGGCGGTCAGGGATACGGGTAGGGTGCTGTACAAGCTGCTCTAGGTCATTAAGGATAGAAAAGATGTAGGCTTGTTTACCAGGTGGATCCGTGAAAGGAGAGGAGAGCCAAAGGTGGTGGTGAACATTGAAATCTCCAAGAATGGAGATTTCAGAGAAAGGAGAAATGGACAGAATGTGTTCCATCGTAGAAGTAAGATAGTCAAAGAATTTTTGATAGTCAGTAGAATTAGGGGAAAAGTAAACAGCACAGATATATTTAGTCAGAGAATGACAGGAAAGCCGAAGCCAGAGAGTGGAGAATTCAGAAGAATCAAGTTCAGGAACACGAGAGCAAGATAAGTCGTTGCGTATGTATACACAACAGCCACCTTTGACTTTGAAATGAGTATAGAGAAAGTAGGAGGATACAGAAAAGGGTTTGCTGTCAGTTGCCTCAGACAGCTGAGTCTCCGTTAGAAAAAGAAGGTGAGGTTTAGAGGAGGAGAGGTGGTGCTCAACAGAGCGAAAGTTAGATGAAAGGCCGCGAATGTTGCAGAAATGAAGAAGAAGAGAGTCAGACAGTGGTTCCAGGCACCTCGAGTCGTCACCGGGAGAGGGGCAGATGGCGGAGGCATTTATGGTCCCCCCCCCTGGGGACTCCGAGGCTGGGTGAATTGACGCCATTTTGGTAAATTTTGAATAGGAAGTGTAGTGTGTACTATGCATGTAGATTGGTGAAGATAGATAGAGAAATTTGTACTGGAGAGCATGCTGGCCTACTCTCTGTGTAACTGAGACACTGAAAAAGTTCAGCAAAGGGGGATGGTCAGGAACTAGTCCTGAGGGCTGATGAAACGGGAGCTCCAGCACTCCCTGTCATCAGCTTTCCATCCACCTCGGGAGTACTGCCCTGCTCGACTGGTGCTACAGTCTACTCCTCACTCCACGGAAAGTCCTTTCACTTTACAGAATTCTTCTCAGACAGGAACAGTACCATTTTCAATTTACTCTTTATGGTGACTCTCATATATGAGTTATGCGGAATAACTACATCATTGGTGAGATGTGCGGGGAATGATGTTGGGAGTTTACTGTCACCTCCGTCCCTGAGCAAAGGGGGTGGAGGGGATGGGAGGGATGGTGTGAGTGCATGTGTACCTTAGTCAGACTGAGTAGTTCTGTTTAGTTGTTCGATAGTTCCAACTCCCTTCGATTTTCTCCATTGTTGGGTGACAGTTCAGGTGAAAATTCCTCTATGAATTCATTATCGTGTTGTATCCCATTCATGTGTGGGAGTAAAACTATAATTATTCTCTTTCCGCATAGTTCTCAAATCCAATAACATGGTAGCTTTTATTGCTAAACTTTCTATATAGAAAATAGTGGAGATTGGTCTCATAGTCTCTGTAAAACTGATGGTTAACTGTAAGCTATCATGTCTTTTACAGTTATTTATTTGCCATTTACAGCATGTAAGTCTAAATCAGATTCTTCCACGAAAGCTACTTTCCTATTATTTCTAAAAATCCTTTCTAATTCGTGTTGTGTTATTAAATTCACTGGAGATCCTAAATCCAAGAATAATGAAATGTTTTGATCTTCACGGGAAGCGGGCACCAAGATACACTCGTTTCCGAGTATGCTTCCTATGTGCACTTTAGACCTGGCTTTCTTTATGTATGGTCGTTTTTTGGCATGGCACGCCCTT
>NC_137032.1:8521974-8551974 GCF_032717465.1 Coenobita brevimanus
TGGGAAACTCCAAGGCTTGGTGAATGAGTGTGGAAGAAACAGAATCTAAAGGCGAATATAAAGCTATGGTCTTCGAGAGAAATGAAGTCACTGCATGCGCAGGAAAGGGTCACTGGATGCGCAGTTGGATGGTGAGGAAAGGGAAAATGTGAGTGCATTTAAGTACCTGGGTAGTGTGATGAGTAAGGATGGAAGTTTGGAGGGTGAAGTGCTTGAATGGGTTCAACAAGGATGAAAGGTTGCTGGTTCTTTGAAAGCTTTGATAAGAAACAGGGAAGTGAGCATGGAATTTAAAAAGTCGCTGCATGACAGTATTGTGATACCAACTCTAATGAAAGGAAGTAAAGCTTGGACCTTGTTGGAAGGACACAAGTCAAGAGTGAGAGCAGTGGAAATGAGTTATGCGCGAAGAGCATGTGAAAGTTACATGGAGAAACAGACTGACATATGAGGAAGTGAAGGAGCGTTGTAGTGTGGATGTGGATGTGATGGAAAGCGTTAGGAGAAATACACTGAGGTGGTTTGGCCATGTGGAGAAGATGGAGAGCGAGAGACTATCGAGGAGAGTGTATGTGAGTGAGGTGGAGGAGGGAAGAGTGAGGGGGAGGCCAAGGATGAGATGAAGGGATGGAGTGAAGAGGTATATGAGAGAATGGGGTGTGTGCTGGGAGCAGGGCAGTGAAATGGCGGGAAACCGGGCGTCACTGAGGCGATTTGTTTGTGGCCACCGCGTACTGGACTAAGGCGTCTGACAAT
Source organism: Coenobita brevimanus (assembly GCF_032717465.1). Lineage (NCBI taxonomy): Eukaryota > Metazoa > Arthropoda > Malacostraca > Decapoda > Coenobitidae > Coenobita > Coenobita brevimanus. The sequence goes on from NC_137032.1 coordinate 8,522,731, forward strand.
AGGTAGATACAGAGATATATGTTTTCAGCCACAGCATGGCAACAAAACGTAGAAAGGTGGATTCTGAATATCGAGTGTTCCAAGAAATATGGACATGGAAGTATTTCTTTCTTGAACATAATCGCAAACCTGTACCGGGTATGCTTGATTTGTCATGAATCTGCAGCTGCCAAGTAAGAGTTTACTTAAAACGCCCATATGAGACGGAACACAATAAACTCAGTGTGTTGACTGGACAGATAAGAAAAGACAAAATTCCTAAGATGAAAGCAATTTTGGAAGCACAGCTCTCAATATTTATCAAACAAGTTGCAGAATCAGAGAGATGCACATGTGCCAGTTATGCAGTAAGTTCACTAATAGTGCTTGCTAAGGAGTGTCTGATGGCCGTCGTAGATAGTTTGCCCAGGGAGAAAGAACTTATTTTCTAATATCAGTCTGTCTGCAAGAACTGCAACACGGCGAGTTGAAGAAACGCCTGCTAATTTAAAACACGCACTAGGTGACTGCAATGATGTATTCCAGGATTTTCACTTGTAGTCGATGGAAGTACTGACGCAAAGGACACTGCACAACTTGCAATATTTGTTCGAGGTATCAACTCAGAGTTTGAAATTTTGTAAGAATTTGTGCGGCTAATACCTCTCAGGAGTACTTCTAATGGAACACACATTCTCGGTGCCGTGCTAATCAGTTTGAAGGACACTAATTTAGATATCTCAAAACTAGTTGCAGTAACTACAGATAGTGCACCAGCCATGGTAGGTGAAAAGATAGGTTTTGTTGCACTTCTTGAGATGTACATGAAAGAAGCTGGATAACATAACAAAATTATCAAGCTGCATTGTATAATTAATTAAGAGGCACTATGTGCTTAGGCCTCAGTAGTGCAAGAAGTAATGCAAGTTGTTGTGAAAGCTGTTAACTTGATATATCAAGGTTTAAATAATCAACAATTTCAACAGCTATTATTGGAAGTGAAGGCTCAGTACTCTGACTTACTGTACTTCTGCGACGTTCGCTGGCTTAGCTGAGGTACTATGTTGGAGAGTTTTTATGGTCTCTTGGAAGGGATTACTGAATTTTTTTAAAGGAAAAATGTAAATATGCCACAGCTTCGTGATCCCACAGGGATCTGAAGTCTTACCTCTTTAGTGGGTCTTACTTCCTACCAAAATGAATTTGAAACTACAAGAACGCAGCCAGGTAGTGAATGTACTTTATGAACATATTGTGGCATATGAGATGAAGCTTCATCTTTTGGAGAGCCAGTTTGAAAAATCAAATTTTGCTCATTTCTCAACGGTGTGGAAATATCAACCCACTGACACATCCAAGTATGTGGTCGTTATCCGTGAACTGAAAACTCACTTTTCTTAACGTTTTGCAGACATTCGGTCACACAACGATGATTTTAAGCTTCTTGCTACTTCTTTTGATATGGAAGTAAACCAAGCTCATAAAATGGTTCAAATAAAACTCACTGAGCTTCACAGCAGAGATCTGATGAAATCAGAAATCCATGCAGAAAGGGTCTCCTTATTGGAGTTTAACCAAAAGTATGTTTTGGAAGCTGGAATTTATCAATACATAGTAGAGCACCCCCAGAAGGATGGCAAATACCTTTGGAAGTACTTACATATGTAAGCCAGCTCTTTTCCAAACTTAAATTCACACACACAAAACAAAAATAGCGCACACAACTCAGTGATTTATACTTGAATGGAATACTCCATCTCGCCTCCTCCAGCCTGAAGCCTAATACTGCGAAACTTTCGCATGAGAAACAGCATCAAGCATCATACTGACTCTCGCTGCCAGCTCTCACTGTCGGTAGACTGGCAGCATGAATTACACTGAAATATCAAAGTACTTAGTAAGTGCTGTTAATAAATGTTTCTATTTCACATGGTGATAATTGTTTTAATGAAGCTTATGTCTTTTGTTTATGATGCATTAATTTTATTACAATTTTATTTAGTAAAATTTTTAGGAAATACTTTATTACTACACATGGAGATATTTCTTTCAATGAAAGTTATTTTTTGTTTTCTAATGCATTGTTTTTTTAATAAAAATTCTATTCAGTACATTTAGGAAAGATACTTTGAATAGGTGTTATTCCTATTAACGTGTGTATATTATTATTATTATTAGTAGTAGTAGTAGGAGTAGTAGTAGTAGTAGTGTATTAACTCCACATTCTGTGTAGTTCATATTGATATTGTAGATACTTTTTTTTCTCCCAGGGGGGCTGGGAAGGAGATCTAGAAGGCTGGCATTCCAAAACCTTCGAGATAGAGACTTGAAATATTCAGGAGTGATGTATGTTGGCTGCAGGCTTCTTATGGTATGAAAGATTGTTTTCCTACCACCAGTGCCTTCTATGTCATGTTTAAATTTTTGCTCTCCTGTGCAGCATGAGCTACTGAATCTATTGCTTTGCAAGTGTTTCAGTATGTAGTCGTCAACACACACTAGTACACCTTGTTACTGATATTGAGATTCACAAAATGCTTTTTAAGATTATTGAGTAAAATCAAAATGGCCGTCTCGTGCCTGTAAGTGCTAAATCGCAAAGCATTTGGCTGATTCTGACCAAATTCGGTGGAAATGTAGTGGGTCATGAGTGACCATGACTTGCATAGCTTGAATGATCATGTCTTTGAACTCAAGGTCACAGATAAAAATCCGTAAAAAAATTGAGTCTTTCCAAATGTTCCTTGATATTAGGTCTACAATGATAGAAAAAGAAAAAAACATTTTCAAAATCCTGAGAGTTTTTACGATTTCACAACAGCAGTTATGACAAATCAACATTTTTAACGCTTTTTTTGGACCTACATTCTCATATATATAGATCTTGCTTAGAACAAAAATCATGACACTTATTTCTGCATATTCAATTTATGATGTATTTTTAATAATGCACCGTTAACCACTACCAGTATTAATAATTTGTATATTTCAAAGACTTTACACCATATCTGATGGACAAGTGTGGATTTTTTTTTCTTGTAGGTCTAATCTAGAATGTGGCATCGTTATCCGCAATGTGAAGTTCATTGAATATTGTTTCAGCATATTCAGAATTCTAGATATTATTATAATTATTATTATTATTATTATTATATAGGAGGAGGGAGGTATGGTCTCTAACACGTCCAAAACATCTGGCCCTCCAGCAGAATAACTGAGCAGTTCCGGGCCCCAGTCCATCAAAGGTTGCCGTCCCCTGCTTTACAGAAACAGTGGCGAAGCCAGAGAAGTAGCAGTGACATTGACTAAGTTACTCTGAAATATTCGTTATCTCCAGGTCAGTGGACCAGACTAAATATTCCAACTTGTAAGCAGTACCTGGGCGACTGGGACACTGCCAACCGTCCCAGTCGCCTAGAAGAAAAAGTGTTGGCACGGTTACGGCTTAATGCCACCATTGTAACCCACATAAAACCATATATGGAAAGACGCTTCCCACCGCTCTGTGACATCTGTAATGCGGTGTTATCTATCAGTCATATCATCCTGCGCTGTCGGCGATTTATTCTTGAACGCGCTTCACTTATAAATTACTGCGACGCAGTAGACGTCCCCTTCACGCTTTCCACCATCCTGGGTGATGGGGACATTGTTATGACTGATAAATTGATGGCTTTCTTGAGAGAGACCGGACTGATCAGAGTGATGTGACTCTTTTACTGTGTGGTTATGGTTTTTATGAACAGTAAATATGTATATATTGTAATATTAATTAGGGTTGACAGTTGACATATTTTAAATAGTTCCTCCTCCCACCGATCTATTTCTAATATAGATGTCCCCTACATTAAGCCAAGTTCCTCGCCTGACAGTCACCAGCTGATGAGTGCAAGTGTGCAATACAGGAAGGTATTGGGCACTTGCAGTCGATGGTAGTCTGCTGGGCGAGGTTCTTCAATTTTTGTACAAATTATGTAAATACATTATATTATCTTGCTTAAGTTATTCTAATTAGGGACGACAGCTGACGTATATGGAAATGTTCCTGACTCGTCTGGTTCCCTTTCATATATTGATGTCCCCTATATCAGGCTGTGCCTCGACTGACAGTCATCAGGTGATGAGTGTAGGTATGTAATGTAGAAAGGCATTACATATCTGCAGTCGATGGTGTTCTCTTGGTCGAGGCTTTTTGAATATTAGTGTAGGCCTAGTTATTTGTCTCTTAGGATTTAGTATAGGTTAGCGATTTGTCTGTTAGGTGGTTAGTTTTAGGGTCTTTAAATTAGGTATATTGTTTATAAGTAATATAAGCTTAAAAATATAAAAAATAAATAAAAATAATAAAAATAAAACTACAAAAAAATAATAAAATAAAAATTATTATATATATATATGTACGTGTGCATGAAAGTGTGTATGTTCATATGCATGGATGTGTGTATGTATGTATGTATGTATATATATATGTTTGTATATATATGTATATATGTGTCAATATATATACATATATATATCTGCCTTAATGACCAGAGGCTTCGGCCTCAATGGTCGATAGGGAAAAAAAAAAAAAAAAAGTTATCTCCAGCCACCCCAGTACCTGCCCAAATTTTGAGGGGAGACTCCTTTAGAATTTTCCCTGACTCCCCTTTCCCCCAAAATAGGCTTGGTTATCACACCTCATATATCTATCTATCTATCTATCCCTATTTATCTATATCTGTCTATCTATCTATATATCCTAGCTACATCTCTGTACAGATAACTGTAGCAGATGAACTCCATAATTAATAATTTTGTCAAGATAGCAATAGTAACCAGAAAGTGTTCAGAGAATGCGTACCTCCGCCAATGCCATTGCAGGATCCCCATCCGGATCCTCCCCAATATTTAATTAACTCTTTCTTGGCCCTTGGGCCACCCTTCCACAAAGTTTCATTGAAATTCATTAAGGCCTTTTGGAGATATCGGGTGGACAAACAAACAAACACAGGTGAACACATAACTTCCTCTAACTTCGTTGGCGGAGGTAAAAAACTTTAACCAGGGTTAACCACCACTTCTCATCAACAGAATAACAAGGTTGTAATTCACAGATTATTCTGTTGTAGGTTTTACAGTTCCACAAGAAATAAAAAAATATACAAACATCCAAGCTGTGTGTGGATTTTTACCCCCCGACTGGATATTTGTTTTTCATAATTACTGTCACCTGTGTCTTACAGCGGATTTTTGCACTTGCAAGGCTTTTCAGTTGCCCAGATATATATAAATAATTCCGTGTACACAACAGTCATCATTTATGTTTGGTGAAATAATGGGATAGTCTCATCTTTCTTTTTAATGGAGAGACACGGGTAGGGCACGATTACCTGACCTATAGATTTTTTGAGCAACTGGGTGGGGTGTAAGGAGAATATAAGGCAATACTGCGTTTTGTGTGGTCTGGGTAGGGAAATACTAATGCGTTAGCGGTTCCGGGTGACACAGTAAATGCTGGTGGTCTTTAAACTTAAACACACTTTAATCTGTATAACTGAAGTAATATCTATAGAGAGGTTTCGGCTCTGGTAACATGAATATATAAAATGTGAATGTTAACAATGCATAATTTCACTTTTATTACACAGACAGCGAATTGACAATAAAGCACAGACTTGCTGATTATCACAATATCTGAACTCTTCAGACACGCCTAGTGGGCTGAGTTGAAGGATTCATTTGTTTCATGAGAGAGAGAGAGAGGGGGGGAGAGAGGCGGAGTGCTCTTGTATTTAGATGAAATGAAGGCCAAAGGGGTAGTGAAGGGAGTAAGAGGCATTTTTTTACTCAATGCTTTGTAACACACACACACACACACACACACACCTCAGTAATATTAACTTTCTCTAACTGCTACTGGAACTTGCTTTGGTTTGTGATGGAATGGTATTATATGTAAGAATTTCAAGTTTCTACAGAGGGGAGACAAATGGAACGTTTAAAAATATGGATATGGCTTATGAAACTTGTTTATAACCCATAGTTCCGCGAGTGATATCCATGTAATGAGTAAAACACTCAAACGTTTGCCAAGCTCGTCTGGTATTAGCCGGAGTATAAACCCATACTTTAGAACACAGACTTTTTAAGAAGGTTTATTTATCTTGGACAGGCATGGGTTTCCCTCCTTGTGACCAAATCGTCTGGTTGCTAGCCTGAATAATACCCATATTTTGATGTCGGGTGAGTTTTTTTTCCTGTGATGAATAACACCGTCTGTGGTTGTAAAGAGTTAATTCAAATATAACTGTCGGGCAAGTGATTTCGCTACAACGCGCAAAGTAATATGCCGTAAGCCTGAATAATTTTCCCTTTATAGCCTGTTATTTTCTGGGGTTGGACAGAGGAAACCCGTAAAATAGCCATAGATGAACCCTCTTTTAACAACGATGAGTCTTGTTTATTTCATTCTTGTCACTGTTGCATGATAGTATTAAGGCTAAGGGAAACTTTTTGTAAAAAAAAAAAAAAAAAAATAGTTTCTGAGGCTATACTTTTATCAGGACACCAAACGTTAAAATGAAGTAATAGGAGTCTCTTTGAGAGAGTGGGGTATAACTGACACCCTAACTCACCCATTATTATCTCCTTGATCCTAGCTAGCTCCCCTCGATTCGGCCAAATATTAAAGGATACTCAGCCAGATAAGTCGGAATGACAGATAATGACAGGCTTATGGTCTTGGTTCGGTTGCGTGCGTCGAATCCAAGCGTCCTGGTGATGGCTATTTACTGTACAGTGCGTTCCTGTCAACTAGCTTGCTTGAACGTGACTGGACTGAAAATAGCGTATCTCCTCCTTCATTGGATTCAGAGATGCCAAATTTAATTTAATTACATTTACTTAAATACAGTGAATTACTTTATGAAATTTACGTGGAAGGTCAAGTTCAACAAATTTATCTTAGTTTTAAGTAAAAACTAAAGCCAAATAGCCTATTCATTTTATCTATGTTAGATATGTAAAACCTTCCGCTTTCCATGTCATCATACCACTCATGTGCAGTCATGTAGGCCTACATGGAATATTCCTATCATTATGGGTATTTATACACATATTTAAAGGGTTAAAAGCACAAGCATTTAATCTGTTAATCTGAAAATTAGAGCAAATCCCTGGGTTAGTAAACTGTTTTGAACCAGCACTATATGCAGTAGCATTTAATTCATTAATGATAAATACAGAAAAGTAGAGCAAATCCCTGGGTTAGTAAACAGATTTGAACCAGCACTATACATTCCCCGGTAAATTCCGCTGCTTTCAACAGGGACAATGATATTTAAAGATGCGCATATACAGCTGCACACATGATATCTCCCTCTGGGGAAAATAGTTTCCACAGATTTGGGGCCAAGCGAAAAATGATATATTGTACCATGTAATATGACCCTTTGCAAGAAGATCTCTCCACAAGTCTCGAGAACCATGTGCTGTGGCCCATCTTGGTAGCGCATCACTTAAAATTAAAGGTGATGCTTCAATGAAATTAGTTCCGTTGTCGCTTATTAATTTACTAGGACAAGACCGTCTAGCAGCTAATCTTCTGAGTATGTTCAGGAATGTCTCTGAACTTAAATCTTCTGCTATTTCTAGATGGAATGCCCTTGTGAAAGTGCAAGTAAATAAACATATATATATCTTATGGGAAGTTCCCTCACCCGTGACAATTTTAGTCTCGGTGTAATCAACTCCAGTTACTTTGAAGGGCCTACTTATACTTTCCCTATCCTTTGGTAAGAATGTGGTCCTGGATAATCGTATGGTCGTTGTTCATACCTCCCACATATAGTGCAATTGTTGAGATATTTCTTCACAACCTGTCCACCCCTCAGACTCGGACTCAGGCCAATGTCTGTGGCACACCTCCATAAAGACTTAACTCATGGGCCTCTTTAACAATTAATTGTACATAATAATCATTCCTTGGTAACAATATAGGATGTTTAAATTGGAGAGAAATAGAAGAAGGGATGGACAGGAGGAAGTAGTTCTTACAAGGAGGGTGGAAAACTTGCATGAGGATGGAAAAAAAGCAGAATATAAGAGAGAAATGGAGGAGCGATTGGGTAAATATAGATTGGACCAGATGGGGGACTTGGAGGGTGTGTGCAAGATGTTCACAGAAGAAGTCTGTGCAGCATGTGAGGTGGTGTGTGGAGTGAAGAGAAGACGAAAAAGGGTGTGGGGAACAGCATGGTGGACTGAAGAGGTGAGAGAGGCTGTGGCACAAAAGAAGAAAGCATACTGTGAGTGGATGAGAAACAGGGGTATCGAAAAAGTTGAGAGACGGAAGACAGAGTTATATATACAGAGGAAGAGAGAGGTGAAAAGATTAGTATGAGAGAGTAAGAAGAGGGTGAATTAGGAATTGGGGAGGAATTTGGGTGTAAAGTGGAGGGAATTAAGAAAATGTTCTGGAAAGGGGTAAAGAGCGTTACAGTAGACAGGGTGCCAAAGAAGTCAGTCGGGGAGTGAAAGATAAAAATGGCAGATTACTTGTGGAGAATGGAGAAAAAGTGACCAGATGGAGAGAACACTTTAAAGAATTCTTGAACATAGAGAATGAAAGTAATGCAAGTATAAGTAGCTGGGGAATGGCTGGGAGAAGGAGGGATGTGAGAAGAGAGGGAGAAATCAGTAGGATGGAAGTTGTGGAAGCAGTGAAGAAAGTTAAAATAGGGAAAGTCCCAGGAATTGATGGAGTGTGTGGTGAAATCCTGAAGCATGGGGGAGAGATAGAAATAGAATGGATGTGGAAGATGTGCAGATTGGCCTGGGAGGAAGGTAGAGTCCCGGAGGATTGAAAGTCAGGTATAATTATTCCCTTGTACTAAGGAAAAGGGGAAAAAGAAGTGTGTGGTAATCATAGGGGCATTTGCCTTCTTCGTGTAATAGGAAAAGTATATGGTAGGATGCTTAATGTCAGAGTTAGGGAAATAACAGAGGAATTAGTTGGAGAAGAACAGGGAGGTTTTATGAAGGGATGAGGTTGTGTAGGTCAGATATTCATTCTTAGATCTTTAGTGGAAACGTTTCTAGGGAAGAGAAAGAAGTCGTATGCAGCCTTCGTGGATTTAGAGGAAGCTTATGACAGGGTGGATAGACAAGGATTGTGGAAAGTATTAAGAATATACGGAGTAGATGGGAAGTTGTTGAAGGCCGTGAAGAGTATGTATGAGTGTGCTAAGGCTGCAGTGAGTGTGGATAGTGAACTGCGTGAATTTTTCTATTTGAAGGTTGGATTGAAACAGGGATGTGCCATGTCTCCATGGTTGCTCAATTTGTATACGGATGGGGTTATAAAAGGGATACAAGATAGGGCAATGGATGTTGGAGCGGCCCTAGAGAGAGAGGGCAGAATTTGGAAACTACCAGTACTGTTGTTTGCAGATAATACTGTGTTGTTAGTGAAGACGAAGGGGAGCTGCAAGGCTTGGTGGATGAGTTTGAGAGAGTGTTTAAGAAACGGAATCTAAAGGTGAATGTAGGGAAGTGTAAAGTTATTGTCTTCGAGAGAGGTGAAGTCACTGAATGTACAGTGAGGTTGGATGAGGTGAAAATAGAAAATGTGAGTGCGCTTAAGTACTTGGGTAGTGTGATGAGTAAGGATGGAAGTTTAGAGCGTGAAGTGCTTGAAAGGGTACAACAGGAAAAAATATTACTGGTTCCTTGAAAGTAGTGATAAGAAACAGGGAAGTGAGCATGGAAGTGAAAAAGCTACTGTATGAGAGTATTGTGATACCAACTTAAACGTACGGAAGTGAAGCTTGGACCTTGCTGGAGGGACAGAAGTCAGGAGTGAGAACAGTGGAAATGAGTTATTTGAGAGGAGCATGTGGAGTCACATGGAGAGACAGACTGACAAATGAGGAAGTAAAGGAGCGGTGTGGTGTGGATATGGGTGTGATAGGAAGCGTTAGGAGAAACACATTAAGGTGGTTTGGCCATGTGGAGAGGATGGAGAGTGAGAGACTGACGAGGAGATTGTACGTGAGTGAGGTGGAGGGAGGAGAGGGAGGAGGAGGCAAAGGATGAGATGGAGTGATGGAGTGGAGAGGTATATGAGGGAGGGGGATGTGAGCTGGGAGCAGGGCAATGAAATGGGGGAGGGGACAGGACGACATGGAGGCGATTTGTTTGTGGTCACCCCTTACGGAATTAAGGCGTCTTGCAATAGATAGACAGATAGTTTGGAGAGGCAGATCAGCGTTTACTCTTCTGCCACTGCTTCTGATTAGACCTTTCCTTCTAAGAATAATCCTAAATTTCTTATCAGCTTCTTATTGCTGCTTGTGCCTTGGCATACAATGTCAAAAACTTCTCCATAATATTACTTTGCACTTTTTCACCCAACATTCCATGGGTTCGAACTTCTCAAATCCCACCATCTTATTTAAAAATCTTGCAACTAATATCGTAGTGTTAAGGAGGTGTCTTACTGGTGAAAATCTACTGTGCCTGTTACACCTGGCACAGGTACTACAGGATCCAGGTATACAATATTAACCTCAGCAATATTATACTGATTCTGCTCAGGCCATTCTTTAGTAAGTAAACATTTAGGACCTTTAAACCACAAGTCATCTCGAATCAACCTCTTTACTGTCGAGCCTCTCGAGAGAAGATCAGCTGGGTTTTGATTGGAGGATACCTGAATAAATTTGATTTTGAAGATAGTTCCTTTATAGTCTTCACTCTATTGCGGACGAAAGGAATTTCACTGTCTTCCTTTCGTATCCAATAAAGACAAATCTCTCTGTCAGTCCATATAGCCTATAACTATCCTCAAACTGAGTGTTAAGAGTAGTGGTTAAATACTAGTCCAATTTAGTTCCTACTTCTATGAAAGACAATTCCATTTGACATAGGGCTCTTCCTTTAATTGGTGCAACTCTGACGTTGGGCATAATTATTTTACTATAAACTGTTGCACAATAAGCTCCTATCCCATATGCCTTTTGAGAAGCATCACAAAATATGTGACTGCACTTTACTGTGTATCTGCCTGGGAATACATATCCTTGATGATTTTTCAAATTCCATTCTAATCTGTTCCCATTGTTCAGCATAAATCTCACCTAATTCAGTGTCCCAGTCCCACTTTTGTGGCTAAGCCCCTTGTAATAAACATTTGCCCCTAATAACCATAGGACTGACCAGTCCTAATGGATCAAATAACATGGATACCTGACTTAACAAGGAACTCTTGGTGAGTGTTACGCCAGAGAACTTAAATGGTTTTAAACTTATTTCATCAACCTTGTATCCCAGTTAAGACCCAACACGTTGTAAGTTTTGGGAATGTCAATATTTGGATAGTCCTCTTGTATTCTATTCCTTAAAAGCGGTGAATCTGGAACCAGTAAGCTTTCAAAGGACCATCCTGTTTTGTGGGTTTTGAGGCCAGAGGAATTTAACAAATTGCCTATCCTCTTCTCTCAGTCCTATTTTGAGAAAAGCCTTACTAATGACTTCTGTATAAGCACAAGGTTTCTCTCTGAATCTTAATAACATATTTCTAAATTTCTCTGTTAGTGTAGGTACATAGTATGGGCAGTCGTTTAAGCTAGCTAGTTCTTTGGACGCATTACTTTTACACTTAAAAACTATCTTCATGGGAGTTGTTACTGAGTCCTTGCTTACGGCATGATGTAAATAATGTCCTTTTGATTAACAGGAACTTCTACTACTACAAATTTATTCTTCCACTGAACCAGGTTAATATTATTATATATGGTTAGATGTTTAGGCTTGTCTCTCAACTTTCTTAGAAGAGAGTTAAACTAAGCCTTAGCTGCCTGTTAATTTGTTGGTTGCTTCGAATGGTTCAGCTTCCATGATAATCCAGCCCAATACCGCTCATCTTTAAGTTCCACAGACTGATCTTACAAGTCCATAGTTATTTTTTCATCAGGGTTTGATTCTTCAAGATGTATTCTCACACTATCCAACTCCCACGATTTGTGTTCAGGTTCAATTTTCTTATCCAATAAGTCATTTAACTGAGTAGTCTCTAATTCTGCACCTATTCTAGCAACCATCAATGACTGTGTGAGGGTAACAAAGACTGAGTCTACCAATTTGGCCTCTCCTCTGGCTTGCTTCGGAAAAGACAATTGACCCTTATCCTTATCTCCTGGACTCTTGAACATCTGTACTTTAATCTTCTTGAAGGTCCTAGGTAGGAATCTTCCAAAGTAATCTAACCCAACGATAATCATTTGGGACCCACAGTGTCTGATTTCACATTCTGTTAAACCAACCCCAGGGTCTGTAGATGATCAGAGGCTTCCTTCAGTCCCTTGATAAATATACTTGTTCCCATCTTATCCAGCACAATTGCTGTTATACGGCATTTATACCAGCCAGGTTGTATCAAGGGCCCAACAAAATGAAAGGACTGTGCTTCCTTAGTAGTTAAAAACCCTATAATGGCTAGATTTACTCAGCCTATATGGGTAACATGAAGTTTTCTACAATATCAGTAGAAATGATTTTGTTGTTGTTGTTGTGCACCAGTATCAAAAAGAGTACAGGCGGATACACTCCTATTTTCTATCATTACTTTTACATCTGCAGTTGGGACTGCAGCTGGCAATGTTACTAGACTTTTCTGCAACCATCAGAGTGGCAATTGCCGATTTAGAAACCTCATCTTTGACCTTCCTTAAAACAAAGATTCAGTCTACTTTTACAGTCTGTGGATGTGTGTCCTAAATTCAAATAAATCATACAATACCTCACTTAATTCAGCCTCACTATTCTAGAGGCATAATTAGAATAATTCGGACAAGTACAGTGGAATTTTGTTCACTACAGTGTACACAACCTTTCATGTTTTTTACCATGGATGTCTTTACCTCTTCATTATCATCTGCTTCTCCATTCTTTGTTCTCGGTATTTTCTCTTCAGATTATAAAGAGCTGAGAAAAGTGTCAACATCCTGTTTTTTTACAGGTTTAACTGGCACTGACTCAGTTTCACAGCCAGTGATCCTCTTCTTTACTTCAACCCTCCGTTTGCTTTCGACAGGCTTCACTGTTCCTTGCAGATGTTTGCAAAGTTCCATAAAGCCATCCTCAGTCTCCTTACATGGAAAATGATCTTACTGGTACCTACTGTACAATGCATCCTTGGTTCTAGATGACAACTTTAGGTACATCTAGAAAGCACCCAATCTGCTGCTTTTCCATCTTCGTAAGTACCTAAAGCTTGTAAATTACAACTCACTGCAATTGGAAAGTTTTGCAAAGAATCAAAATCATGTTTAGTATGGGTAATTCAAGTAGAGTCTTCAGCATCTGGATAATGACCTGCTCACCATCTTCATAATTCTGTCTAAGGATATTCAAGGCAGCCTCATAATTATCCTCTTCAACAGGTAATTAACTGATCATTTTATAAGGGGTGCCCTTGACCTGTCCCAGTAAATAGGAGAATTTACTAACCTTGGAGAGGTCTGTCCTGTCATGGACAAAGCATTTTAATTTATCCCAAAAGGTTTTCCAATTTTGGTCCCCATCAGACTCTGGAAGCGTAATTTCTGGTAGTGTGGCTTTACAGCACAAGTCCACACCTCTTGTTTCTGCACAAAACTTTACTAATTTTGTTTCAAGCAACTTTACGATTGCTATATATTCCTCTAGGTTATTCTCATACTTTTTACTTTCTGATTCACACAGATCTTTATCATCTTCCTTCTCTGCTTCTAAATTGGTATAACTTTCTTCACATCCCATCTGTCCTTTAAGATGTTCAAACGACTTCTTAATTTCTCTTTTGACAATGGTATTTCCTCTAATGATTCCTTACAGTAGTTTGTAGCTCAGGTTGCCCATCCTGCTTTACCACTTGTTAAAATCTTTAACAATGAATTGGACATTTTGCATGATTACCTTACAACCTTCAAAATTCTTATATTTTTACTTTAAATTTAAATGACTGTGGGGAAGGTTTTGAACCTGTCCCGGTGGCTTATTAAACTGCTCGGGTTATCCTGTTGTCCCAGCAATCATAATCCCCCTAATAAACAACTAGATTAACCTGAGCCCAGATGCAGTTGAGTTTTCATTATTAGACCACCCATGGGTTCTACCGAATATGTGGTGTCCGTCTTACGTTCTCTGTAGTTTATGAATCTCATTAGGACAACCCCTCTACCTTGACACTTGCAATGAATACTGTCAATCTTAGGGGTTGCCTGGAAGGGTTTGGCTTTAAAACGGATAAAGTCTCTTCCGCTGCATATTTGCTGCAACTTCCGATTCACTGCTCTGCTGACTGCTTTATATGTGCCGTAATTAACTGGTGCATTATAGGGTAGATTCCTAGGCTCGAGAGGAGCACTTACACCACTCTTCAATAGCCCAAAAAACTGCAATAATATTCTTCACGATGTCAGTAACTTCCACATCCTCATAAATATAATTTCCTCCCAAACAAAGGATGGCACAGTGGTGTTACCAGTCGAAAACGGGATTAAGCCTTTCATCACTTGAAAAGGAACTAGCTTTTCCACACGGAGCCCTGTACTCGTATATACGTATTTCTGTGTCTGACACCTCTACCGGATGTGGAGTCTAGCAATGCCCTTCGAATGCAACCTTGAATCTGCTTAAAACCTCTGCACACATCGTGCTCTTCCCTCGGGACACCAAAAAATATCAGAAAAATTCGTTTCTGAGGCAATTGTTCTATCAAAACACCAAATGTTAAAATGAAGTAACAGGGTCTCTAAATAATAGTGGGGTATAAGTGACACCCTAACTGTCCTATTACTATCTCCTTGATCCTAGCTAGCACCCCTCGATTTGGCCAAATCTTAAAAGATACTTGGCCAGATACAACGGAATGACAGATAATGACGGGCTTGCGGTCTTGGTTCGGTTGCATGGGTCGAATCCAAGCGTCCTGGTGATGGCAGTATGCAGTGCGTTCCTGTCAGCTAGCCTGCTTCAACGGGACTGAACTGAAAATGGCGTATCTCCTCCTTCATTGGATTCAGAGATGCCAAACATTTATAGTTACTAATATACATCATGAAATTTACGTGGAAGGTCAAACTTAACAAGTTAATATTTTTTCAAATGTTAACTAAAGCCAAGTATCGGTATTCATTTTATATACGTTCTGATATATATGACCTTCTTCCATTTTCTGTCATCATACCACGCATGTGCAGTCATGTATGAGTATCTATATGAGTATCTATTATGAGTATCTATACACATATTTACATTATAGTTGTCCATAAAAGGTTAAACGCAGTAGCATTTACTTTATTAATAATAAAGGCTGTTAACCAGAAAACTAGAGCAAATACCTGCTTAGTAAACCGCTTTGAACCAGCACTGTATGTTCTCTGGTAAATTCCTCTGCTTCTAACAGAGACAACTGTATTGAAAGGTTTGCATATACCTCTACACACACAGGATATTTCCTGTGCTAAATAGTTTCCACATCTTTTACAGTGATCAAGGTTATTTAGGACTGTTTATAACTCCTGCAGGTATAACCCCAAAATTTTGCTTATTGTTGTCATGAATAAAATCTGTCTGCCAATAGTAGGAGCAAAATCTATAAATAATCCTGTGTGGGTTAGGAGTTTCCTAGAAATTGTCTATTGTTAGCCAGAGTAAAAGTAGCAACAATAACTGAATATTTATTTGTTGAAGAATAGGCTAAAAATCTACATGGATATAAACTTTGAAACATTCCGCCATGCACGAGATTCCCCCAACCCCTAAAAAAAAAAAAAAAAAAAAAAAAAAAAAAAAAAACAGGCCATTTGTTGAACAATTACTAAGCATAACCTTTTAGCGTAAGTTCAGTGCTGGAGTGGGACGCCTTCACACACATTGGGATTCACATAACCAGGAAAAGATCTATTACAAAAACGTTGGTTATCTCCTTACCTATTCCCTGAAAGGATGGTGTTGGAGAAATGTCAGTTTGTGACCATAATCCATCGAGGTCAAGTTTAGATAAGCATTGAGCCACAATAACAACAATAACCGGCAAACTTGTGTTTAAATCCTTTCAACTACTGTAATTATTATATACCTGCACATTAAACGGTTTCAGGTCAGAGGTGCTAAATCTGCATTAAAATCGGGTTTGGCGAAAGCAGTTTGATTTCAGTTCAACTTAAGATGGTGATTTCCTTTTCAGCACTGATTTTAATTCAGGTCATTTGGTGAAAGTGAATTAGTTTAATTTCTTTATATATTTTAAGTCAATGCCCTATTTTTTAGGTGCAATTGGCCTATGATAATAAAAAAGGCAAATGAATGACTGTGAAAATGAACACAAATGAGATTACAAAGAGAATATGAGTGCAATAGCAAAGGTAAAGATGTAATAGGGAGAACATCAGTGAGCTGGGAAGGCAGGAAGGAGGAATACATATACTATAAAACTATATATTAATATATCTATAGGTAATTAGAGATAGAAACAAAATTATGTCAGTTTCATTATACTACAATCAATTAAATATCACGCAAGCAACGCTTGAACATTATACTGAATGAAGTAGATATTTCTCACAAACTTACATTTGCAGACGCCAACTCGGATCGCGGCCGAGAGGGAGGTTACAACAGGGAGCGAGGTAGACACACTTGCACCCTGTACACAGTCCTAAGTCTGTTGGAAGAATCTCTTGTATAGGGACGAATAGGACTTTGTACATGATATGTTCAACAACAACATCACTCCTACATATTGCATACAAAGTGTTGCCACTTAGCCACAATTTTTCTTGCCTACTCAACTAGGTCCATTGGTGTTGAAACGTAGTAAGTATATGCACTGCTGCGAGAGGAAGCAACGAGCCAAGCTTAAAAACATGACTCCCTCACCTAAGAGTAAGGCAGACACCGATTTATTATTTACACTAGCCCGCCATGGACCCCCTAAAATCCTGCAGTGGTCCCCTTGGGGGTCATGGCTCCCAGCTTAAAAAGGAGTGCGGCCTACGCTGAAAAGATTGGATGTCACCTAGTTGACGGGGTTAATAGGATCAAGCAAGTAATAAGATTTCTCAAAATTATTCTGACCAATTATTCTGTACTCCAGGAATTGAAAGGTAAAAAATTCTTTGCCAGTCCTCAACCGTGCTATACATTGCCCCCAACAACTCTCTTATGGCATGAACAACTTTAGCATGCTATTCCAGCTAACGCCAGATGTTTTTATTTAGAAACAGTTTAGGGTCCTGAATGTGTCGATACTGTCACCATTAACCTCCTCTTGGTCAGAAACGCTTTAGTAATCCGCCCCAGCTATTGCCAGGCTATTTTGTTCAGCTGCTGATGGTTATATGAGCCTGAATGTTATTAGGGTGTAAGTAATTACAAAAATTATACCTCAAGGTTGTCACATATTAAATTAAAATCTCGGATACAGTTCATTTATAGATATCAGTAAGGCCATGATTAAATAATGTAGAAAATGCAAAAAGCCAAACAACGTTATTTATTTTTAGTTCATCCTTTGCTACATTCAGGCAGTTTCCAGTCAGCTTCCAAAGAGTCTTCTTCCGAAGAGATTAACAATTACTGTATCAAACCCCACGAGCTCCAGAATATTTGCTAATGTTATTAAAATCATCTGGTAACACAAATGATTTAAAATGAGGCGTCATCAGAATGAAGAGGTTACAGGCGGTATTAATATCTAAAAAGAAACGGCAAATATATTTTCTGTATCATATTAAACACTAAGCATTTCTTCATTTTCAAAGTGCACTAACACCAAGCTTTTGTGACATTTTTCATTCCACGTGTCTGGTTCTCCACAAAGATTTTACAGGCATCCGTGAAAGCAAGTCGGTCTTTTATGCATCTCTAATTCACACACACATCACTACCTCAGCCTTAATTTCCACCGCCGATATAAATACATGATTGGGCTCTTTCTTCAGGACTGGACTAAGATATATACTGTATACTAAAATGGGTGTTTCGATGACAAGTCGGTGACAATTGCAGATGATCAGCATAGTCTGCTCTAACGAAATTCAGTCTACAAAACTGTTCCCTGCCCTAGCTTAAGATCGAACTCCCCTCATTTTGAGCAGCAGATCAGTTCACTAAACATCTGTTCAACACCTCCCAGGCCTGGATATATGAGGGTAGGTACAACACCATGCAGTGCTGACTCATGTTTTGCACTGTACAACACTGAATTTGTGTGAGAGATCAGCCAGTAGATATGCCATCAGGATCTCAAGGTATTCTTAAAGACTCCCCATTGCTACTGGATGTTTTACTGGCGGCTTACATGTTTAACTCACGGTGTATATTTGATCTCTAACTCACATACAATCTTTCAGGGTACAGGTAATGAGTTTCCCCTGTTTGTGTGTTGCCCAATGTCACGACTACACCATTTACACATAGCACAGTCTCTTCAGCGATTTGGCAAGAATGCACCTGACCTCTACCGATTTATGAGATACCAGTACTTTTAATTCATGACCGATACACAACAAACATCCGCTCGCTTACATTTGTCAGTTTAGGGCAAAGTTTTCGATATGGTAGGGCGCTCACCATCCACTCACTCGATGTAGTGCTGCTGTCGGGTGTCTGCCCTTTAATCTCCTCCATCCTTCTTTCCTTCCATCCTCATTTGTCATCTTTTCCTTCATTCTTTCCTTGTCCTTCTGCTTACGGGTAACTTTACACTCCCTCTCCTGTCTTTCTTTCTATCATTCTTTCCTCTTCCTTCTGCCTGTGGGTGACTCTACACTGAGTGACAAGCCAAATGGTTTCTTGTACACCAGGAAACCGTTTACTACACTGGGTGGTAACCACATAACCAAATTTTGGCGCCTGGTGGTTTAGTGGGTAATTATTGCGCTCCAATCGGATTGAACCGGTGAAGGTTTATATCCAAGGGGTAGTCGGGGTTGATTGCTCATGTAATGCCACTCAGGGATGAGTGAGGCTGGTCACTCTCATCTTAAATGTCGGGACCAACTGCCTAGCCCCGGGCTCCTACGCTCCTCGTGGGGCAATGTAGGACTGGATGATGGATGGATGGATGGATAGGGCAAGTTCCCCCTCCACCTCCCTCTCTTTAGTCTAATAAAGTAGCGGGATGCGGAATGATGAATTTCTCATTATTATTATCAGTCTGGCCATCTTTTCAGTTAAATCGATCCCCTGTCCACGTCACGTATCTCAGTAAAATTGGTAGTCAGACAGGAAATTTCTGAGCGACATTAATTCAACAATATTAGTTTAGTGTCGTTTGAAGCATTTAACGATGAATACGAAAAAAGTCATTTGTCTTCTCATTACCATAAATCTTCGGAAATTATTATTATTATTATTAACCATTATCATTCTTTTTCTTCTTCTTCTTCTTCTTCTTCTTATCTTCATCATCATCATCATCTGTCTTTTCTAGCCGAAATTAATAGCCGTGTCATAAATCGAGTTAATTATCACTGAAGTTTTAAGTTAAATCAAATGTTGGTTAATCTGGGTTATCAGGGCAATAAAAAAACAAGTACCTAATTATCATAAAACGATAGAGAGCATGGAGTTTCCATTAACGCAGCCAACTGTTCACAAAACCAGGCGAGGAAATTCTAAAGTAATTAGAACAGAATTCGCGTTATTGGTGTAGGCGACAATGATACATAATGAAAAGGGAAATTAAGGGGCTTGTCATTTTGTACCCAAGTATGTTTCCATGCCCATATATTGTTTAACACTTTCACTTATGAAGGTATACTAATTATTGCAGTATGGTTTACCTATGGCGGTATTTTCACTTGAGAGAAATCCTACCTGCCCAAGCGATGTAAATTATAATGACGCACCATTTCACATGCAGGGATTCAGCTAGAGGTTCTATATAGTCTCCCACCAGACGATTTTTCTTCGGATGAGATCAATCGTTACAGTCAGATGGGTGAATCTTTTCCATCATATTCCCCCCCCCCCCAGGTTCTGTTTCTTGTGTTTGCATCCTTTCTATTCTCACCATGTCAATATCCTGAAAGATTTTTACTCGAATTCGTTTAATTTTTATATTATCATTATTATGCGTAGTTTACCCAAAAAATCCTCGTTCAATGCAAATTTTCACCATACCATTATATGTCCTCCATCTTTTTCAGCTGTTTGCCAGGTCTTCCTGATTTTTTCCTGTCACTTCTGTCATGCATGGAACACACCACTATGTGTGTGTATAGAGCTGGACGCACAAAATATAATAATCCAATACTTCTTTACAGTTTCCGCCTGTTATTTCCTAATCATCCAGTTATTAACAAGTGAGGAGTTCGCGTGATATTACTTTCCAACTTTTTCTAATAACTCCCTCACGGAGCAAATTATTCCAAGTGTAACAAAACATTTTCATTTCCCTTCTTCAGTTAACTAAAGTTCGCACAATATTCCATCCAACTTTTCACTGCGTGGGAGGATTCTCGTTGCGAGTCCCCGTATCCGTGGAACCAATTAGGTGGCATTATTGTAATAGCCGGAATCTGATTAACTCAAATGGCAACAAAAATACCAATATAATTTGCATGTGAGCCACTCAGTGCAGCTTCATTAAAGTGGCAGAGATCATGAGCCCTCAGTTAATTACAACCCACCAGGCAGTTCGTTGCCAAAGCCCTCCATTATGCAAATATCAGAAAAAAAAGCCACGTTTGTAAAAACGGATTATCAGTCGAAATAGCAGCAGTTATATTAAATCCAAGCAGTCATACATACAAGATTGCGAATGATACACGACAACCAAGGAAAACATAATTATGTTTATTTTTATCCTTGTGACTGCGTTCACTTGAAAAGAAAAAAAAAAGATAAACAGTCATTTCCAGATTATGACGGACGAATTTATCCAACACAAATACACTCAGTTCAGCCAAAGCGTTAACACTCAGACTCCTATAACTTTTATAGTTATAGATGAAATATATTTCAAGAGTTGTCCCCTCTATCAGAGACTTAACAGTGACTGTACTGAAACCTTAAGCTCATATGGCTCATTCTCAACTACCTGTAATTAAAATCTGGCGGTAGCTCGAATACAGCACTGGATGGGTAAATACCAGAGGTCAGCAAAGAATCATTTTATCTGGCCTAAATTATACAGTGCCAAACGCGTGCTCTCTGATACCGTATTCTCCTCCCTAATGCTCACGATAAATATGAGGAGAGTGGAGGTTATATTTCACCGTATTTATAATGGGTCCATAATTAGATGTGGGAAGAGTTATTAGTAAGGAGAGAAAGAGTTATTGGCTTATATACGCTTAGGAATATGTGTGTGTGCGTGTGTATATATATATGAGAGAGAGAGAGAGAGAGAGAGAGAGAGAGAGAGCATACATTTGCATGCCGTTATTTTTTTAGTATTAGCGCTTTCACTTACTTTATGGTCTGAGAAAATTTACACAAGGAGTTAGTTTCTAGTGTTACAGTCAAGCTGGTGGTACTAGACTCTATGCCATCCTCGTCTGGAATGATATGTTATACGGGATAAAAACTAGAATACTCGTATGGTGCTAGGAACGAAGAAGAAAGGATGTTGAACCATAGTATATATATATATATATTGAAGCCTCTGTGAACCATAGTATATATATATATATATATATATATATATATATATATATATATATATATATATATATATATATATATATATATATATTGAAGCCTCTGTGGTGCAGTGGTAAAGTGTGCATTTTCGTACACTGAAGAACGAAGGTTCGCGCCCAGCCAGGGTAATAAACTTTGGGAACGTTCTTCTGGCCACGTACTGCTTTGGCGGACATCAGGGGTACTGTGGTTGAACCAGTGTCGCATACTGTATAGTATGCTTGCATCCAGTGATTCACGGACTTACGACACATCCAAAGCCACTCCAACACAACAATTACACTTACAAGCACTTCTCATCTTACATACAATCTCTACTAGACAGCCTAAGCCACTTGGTAGAGATACATTGGCTGTATCGTCCCCACTTCGGTAGGGATAGGCCGGTCCTGCAGTGGATACTCAAACGGCTAATGATGATGATGACGATGATTATGTTAGTGAGGTAGGTGTAACAAGTTGCAAAATGAAAATTTTCACCGCTTCTTACTGTCCGATGCTTTTAAAATGAAGTTGAAGGTATTTAGAAGGAATAATTAACAAACCAGGCTACCCAGCGAATAGTTTTGCCTCATTAACAAGCTTCAGGTCGAGACGATAATTTTCCCATAAGAAAACGAAAGAATAAAAATATTAACTAGACGAGCGCACAGTGGAGCGCATCTCTCCTGCAAGGGCAACGTAATTTTCAAACCACTTTTCGTAATAGATTAGGTTTTCTCGTCATAGATAAACGGTTCACAAAAAATGTTTTCCGGATCCAGAATCTGTAATATGTTTGGGATTTGTCCCCAAAAGTAATCGATTGTTCCTTTGGGCATGTGTTATTTACTAACCAGATTTGGTACAAAAATCTCTTTATATTTTGAGTAATCCTGCTAACAGGCAGACAAACAAACAAACAAAAGGAGTGAAAACATACTCTCCTTGGCGGAGAGAACAATAATGGGCTCCTGGCTCCAACAATACCTATATTGTGCTCCGAAATTAATCTAACGACAGATAATGCAATTATCATTCCACACTGATTTATATTTCAAGTTGTTCCTGCATGTCATCATATAATACCTTAATTCCGATCAAATGTGAAAACTCTGAACATGCCGCCAAGTTTATAGCTTCCATACGTCAGTGGAAATCAGTTTTTCCTGACTTAATGAATACTGGAATGGAAAGTCGGACTATCGAGGAATTATAATGATACATGGTAAAGCAGCAGCATTATGTAGGGATGATGGTGGAAACCAGAAATGGGTTAGATGTCGAAATATGATACTCCTGCAGCTCATATAGAAAGAAAGTGGTGTAGCGGTGGCAAAGGAGATGGTAAGTATAGATATAAAGGGTACAGATGGGAAATCAACGTCCGGCAAAGACAGACCTCCTAAGTGGTTAAGGACTTGAATTAAATACTTATGCATCAGTGCCACCAGAGAGAATGCTGTGCCTACTTGCGGTCTGTCCTTAAATCCCTCATAGTCGCGTATTCTGTGATGTATTATTCAAGGCACACCAGACGATTTCCTTTAGCAAACAGTTGAAAAAATAAATAGCATCATCCTTGGTTTCAAGTGGGAGTAATGCGAGGTCTTGTCATATGGATTTCCTAAAATGCATGTGTAACTTAGACCTTCACAGAGAACTGTGGAAAAGAATTCAGACCATGGAAATTATTCTCTCGTGAGATCTTGCACATCTCAAACACTGGGCATGTCATGAAAAAAGAAGTTTGCCGTTAGATCACACAGGCTGTTGGAACTCACGATGCTATCATTATCAAAATGCTGAAGCTGAAGCGGCAGGGTCACACTTCCAGATCATCAGGCTTTGTATAAACCATCCTGCAAGGCACGGTGTCAGTAGGCAGGAGGAAAAATAGTCAAAAGAAGAGGTAAAACAATCACTTCAAAAAGTGCACAGGATGGACTCAGCAACTCCCAGGAAGCGGCGAGGAACAAGACTATGTAGATAGTTCATCAGTGATGCCCCAGCGACCTATCACTGGGTTAAGAGATATGCGAAGTGAAGAAGTGAAGTCCCCCGAGCCTCAGAATGTTGATACTACAGTTTGCAGACCACTTAGAACCAGAAACTTATAGCCTGCATTTTTTTTTTCCAGAATAACAAATGGGAGCTAAAATCGATTCGTTTATTTTTTTTAATTTTGAGTACTATTGCATATGAAAGACTGGAGATTATACACACTGGAGTCAAAATGAGGAAGATAGCTCTAGAGATGAGCAGTTACCTACACGAAAACTCTTGCATTAGAGAGTTGGACCGAAAAGTTATGTGGCAAGTTTGATGGGTGTGGCGTGCCCCCCGTCAAGGGAATGATTGCTAGCAGAAAGTTTGGACTGTGTCTAAAAGGAGAGAGAGAGAGAGAGAGAGAGAGAGAGAGAGAGAGAGAGAGAGAATATAACACTGGAGGTAAGGTAGCGGGTTTGAAGGGAGTCAAAGAGATGAAAGTTTTTGAGACAAGAGATCGTTGATTCTGCACCTGTTTATACGTGCTGCGGAGGGTCCTCCTACACATGGAAGCCATAATCCTTGTCTGGACCAACGAAGTTGCATTAAAGAGTACGCAAGTGAGTTTGAGAATATACAGTTGTAGTTCAGAGCCCCTAGCGTCTGTGAAACTGCTTTTGCTATAGAAACTAGACAGGCAAATTGTTTGTTGCCACACCCTCACTTGTCTTGGTCCTTAACCCTTCGTTAGTCCTGTGGGGTATTCAAACGTGGTTAGTCCGGTGGGGTGTTACAATACCCCAGGACAAAAATACATGTAGTGTTACAAACATGTATTATATATTCACACTGCCGCTTCAGCATATCTCTACAATCATTAATGAAAAGATTGAATGCCTTGTAGGTGGTGTTTATTAATTTGTAATAATAAAATACAGTGTTTATTAATTAATAAGAAAATACAATAAATTATAATATCAGTAAAAAATAACAAATGGACTCATATCTCATTCGTCAGGTAAACACACACAGGAAAATACATTTTGTGATTTTTAAAATGAGTATAATGATAAACACTATGCAAAAATAGGATTAAAAAAAAAACAATCTATATCACAATATGATCTAAATGGTTAGTTTGACTGGGTGACTGGACACCCGGGGGGGGGGAGTGCCCCTCTCTCACTACAGCTGAGGCAGGACTCAACCACTCCACATGCTCCCTCCCCTCACTGAATCAGGAGAGTACTGGAACGGGGAGAAATATTCGAATTACCGGGTAGGAAATATTAGCTTTTAAAAAAATTTGGGGTGTCAAAACACCCCACCTAACGGAGGGTTAAATGGCCTTGATAGACGAGGTAACTTTATTAGCTGAACTATTGCAGAATGACTTCTTACGTATATCATAGCCATGGGTTAGTACTATACACCTTCCCATGAAACAGTTTTGCTCAACTCACGCTAATTATGGAGTTATTCCTGTAGGAAATTTTCTCAGTTGTCAGGAAACAGAGAACTATACAAGAGGGACACACTCCTGTCAAGGCCTCTGTGAGTTGCCAATTGATGCAATAAGCCGTAATTTGAACGTGAAGTGCTATTGTCGATCATTCAGTTCATATTTCCCTCTCTTCCCTTAGCCACTGTCGGCCTTGCATTCGACTTTTCATTTTTTTTTTTTTTTTCGAGACGTGGATAAACCTTCCTCAAGTGATAATGCCATGATAAATAGTTCAGGAAGTGCATGAATTTTGTTCATAGTGGATACTATTACACTGTTTCTGGTCTGAACCAATGGGGTTGATACGAGAGACAGTCGAAAGCCTAATATTTCTTAAATGTGCGTGATGCTACTCCTACGAGAAACTTTGGGAAGTTTTATTAAAAAATCCCTCTCCTATGAGGTAGGTTGCATTCCCATAGAGTTGATTCATATGGGTAAGTTACATGTCAAGAGATAAATTATAGAAATTCCCAACTACTGAATATTAATGAATATGAATTATTCATATACAGTATATATATATATATATATATATATATATATATATATATATAGAGATATATATATATATATATATATATATAGAGATAGATAGATAGATAGATAGATAGATAAATAGATAGATAGATAGATAGATTGATTGATAGATTGATAGATAGATAGATAGATAGATTGATTGATAGATTGATAGATAGATAGGTAGATAGATAGACAGATAGATAAATATAGATATAGATATCTAGATGTATATGATCTTAAGGCATTTATAAGAATTCACAACATATGAATCTTTATATCACTCAGTTTTTGAAGTTTTATAAACAGACCTACGGAGTTATACATAGACCCTAGAGAAAAACAGGCCACTTTATAACTCTAAGCTGTTATATTCATAAAACATCTTGAAGTACTGTATTTGTACAGACTCCCAACTTTAGAATCATTGTGACTATGTTTTAAGTGTTTTGGGATTATCTAAATTCTACGGGGTTTCATGGAAGGCCTTTTTAACTGTCCAGGAGATTAACGTGAGCAGCAAAATTTTCTCATTTCAAACCAGTTCCTCTGTAAGTAAGATAAAGAGTAACTCGGAGATAAAGGCGTTTCTAAATCTGCTCCTGGGAGTGTCTGCCCATAATATTGTGTTTTCAAGACTGTTCATGAGAAAGAGACACAAGTGTACTGGCAGAAGATGAAAGAGTGGGTTGTGTTTTATTGAAGGTAAGGGAATAATCATGTAAAAGATACTTATTCAGATACGTAAGAACTGGGTTTGCAGGCCATTAATAACGACGAGGTTTTACTTTTTTATGCTAGAAATAAGAGGCAAATCAGAAAACATTGTATCAAAGTGGAATTTTGTCACTGTAGCAATTCTGTTTTCAATGTTCTCTTGTTTACTTATCATTCACATCGTGAAAATTCTAGAATCTGCCCCATAGGTGAAATTTATCAGTCTGTCAATAAACAGACGATTTGAACCAGTAAAGGGTGCGCATAAAAGATTCACCTCCAAGTCATCTTGTCCTGTGCCATTAGGCTGATTTCTCCCGAACTCACGTCACCCGGGTTATATATCTCTTCACCTCATTCTTCTATCTTATCTCTGATCTCCACTTCCCACTCTCCTTTATCACTTTACGGGCATCCACTCTTCTAGTCAGTATAACAGTCTTCATTCCCTCCACATGACTAAACCTCTCATGGTACTGGTATCCCCCTCCCCCCCAACAGGTTTCAGCATAGCCACATCAAAATGGAAATCGTTAGGTGAAATCACCCACAAGAAAAGTGTGTGACCTCATTAGGTCACGCTTAATACTCCTGACAAATTAATTCAGTTCACTGATTTTCAGGTAAATAAAAGGAGACAACGCTTGACTTGTGCAGAAATTACCTGCATATACTTTCCTCCTCAAGTTCTACATTTTGCCAGCATTTTTATTCATAACACACTCACGTGCATAGTCACGTCATCGCCTTACCTTTCCATAATTTCTCATACATTCAAGCTCATTTGTGTATAAGCTTTTCATTGTTCAGATCTTACCCTCAAATCCTGAAGTTCACATCATTTTTCTTGTATCACTGGACCTGTCAGCATGAGCCATGAACTCAAAACCCAAAGACGTGTTGTGAATTCTGCTGTACTGAGAAACGTGCTGGAAAAACTGAGAATAGTTTGCATTTTTGGTTAAAATATGATTAGTTTATGTTTTACTTTTCAAAGCGGAGATAAGAGAAAATGTTGGACAAGGAATTAGAATACTGTACTTCATTATTTGGCCAGCAGTTATGTATAAAGTATAGTTGATGTTATTACTTAACCCCAGTCTGTCTGGCCTAACAGACCCGTCGATCACAGGCAAGCAACTGCTTCTGAGGAGGTGGCACGCAGGTACAGAACAGTACATACACATTTTTGAATCGAGTGTCCACTAATGGCAGACAGCGCTTCGCCACGGTCAGACGAAGGGTTCTTCCTACGGCAAGGTACAGGGAACTGTGTGGAGGTTACGTCCCCGGATGGATGCCGCAGCTGTTACAATCAGAGGACAGGCGCCATCATTAGTAGGTTCATCGTCAGTGCCTGTACTGTACAGTCAAAAGGAGGTATTCACTTCAGGCATAATTACGGCATGAACCATTAACCTAGTAATAATAAATGAACAGCCAACTGCTTCAACTATTCTGTAACTCAACCCTTTCAGTCCGATGATGCGTTTCTTTGCTTTATTCTTGCTTTCTTCCGGAACACTACCAGGTTACCTATTCACATGATACACATGCTTGAAACGATTTTTTTTTTTCTTATGTCGGCTGTACATGAACGGACTCCGCTTGTTGACACGTTGGTTTTTATTTTAGTAAAATCTACAAAGTATAAGTAAAATTAATGTCGTTTTGGTTCATCACGCTTTACACCCTGAAACTTACTAACACCATAAAATGTTTTTTTTTTCATTAACGGATTATAGATGTGCTGTTTAAATACCTTTAAAGGTGTAAATGTTTCCATCTTACCAATGTCTCTTGCCCAAATCCAGAACAAAGAATGTGACTTTATCCAGAGCAAAAAACAAACGTCGTCCTCTGGCCGAAGGGATTAAGGTTAAGTTGGTCAAATAATGGTGATTAGGTGGATGGTGGTGCTTGGCTGCTCGAGGCTTTGATCAACAGGAACAGGCTACTCCCACCTTCTCTTGCCCATCCTCCGGCACGGCCTCACCTTCATTCTGCCTTTTCCTCACGCACCCATATCTCTCCCTCCATCACCCACCCACCCACACTTCACATTCTCTCTCTCTCTCTCTCTCTCTCTCTCTCTCTCTCTCTCTCTCTCTCTCAGTTTTGCTAATCTCTTAACCGTTCCTCTCCCACCCACACTCTCACTCCCTTTTGTCACCCTCCCTCTCTTTCCCACAGTTTTACTTACAGCCTTACATACTTACCCTGCCTCTTATTTACTCTCAGACTTTCCTATGAAATTTCCATGTTGCATGGTGTTCTTTCTCACTATTTCCTGCCGGCTTCGGCTGGAGGATTTGGTGGACGGGGGAGTCTTCCTACATTCCTATCCTTGTCTTTGACAGTTGGGATAGTTACGTTACTTATAACCTATCGTGTAACAAACAGCTACGAGAGAACCAATAGGTCTGTTGCTGTTTGTCTTCTGTGTATTTTTCCACTTACACTCTCACCCTCACTCCCCCCTCGCTCACAAACGCTCATCCACCTTCCTAACCTTCACTTGCCCTCTCCTACCGCACTTTCTACCTTCATTCTTCTTTTTTTCACCATAACTTTTACTCTCACTCCCACCCACACGTCTACACTCTGATCCTTCCTCCCCCACCCACACTCTTACACTCTGATCCTTCCTCCCCCACCCACACTCTTACACTCTGATCCTTCCTCTCCCACCCACACCCTTACACTCTGATCCTTCCTCCCCCACCCACACTCTTACACTCTGATCCTTCCTCCCCCACCCACACCCTTACATTCTGATCCTCCCTTTCCCACCCACACCCTTACACTCTGATCCTCCCTCCCCAATCCACGCTCTTACTATCTGATCCTCCCTCTGCCACCCACACTCTTACACTCTG
>NC_137032.1:8556974-8564474 GCF_032717465.1 Coenobita brevimanus
AGGTAAAAGATGAGTTTACAATGCACAATTTAATTAGCTTGATAATGTTTTCAGAGGGAATACCATCAGTGTTACTACCCCGAATGCTTGGCAGGAAAGTTAAAACATCATCAACAGGGACATTTGTGAATAATGATTTAACATCACACAAAGTGCCCCCACCTACACTCACCATCCACTCACTCAGTGTAGTGCTGTTCTCGGTGTCTGCCCTTTCCTCTCCTCCATCCTTCTTTCCTTCCATCCCCTTCTGTCTTTCTTTCCTTCATTCTTTCCTTGTCTTTCTGCCTGCAGGTGACTCTACACTCCCTTTTCTGTCTTTCATTCCTTCATTCTTTCCTGTTCCTTCTGCCTGTGGGTGACTCTACACTAAGTGACAAGCCAAATGGTTTCCTGTACACCAGGAAATCATTTACTACCCTGGGTGGTAACCATATAACCAAATTTTGGCGCCTGGTGGTTTAGTGGGTAATTATTGTGCTCCACTCGGATTGAGCCATGAATGCTTATATCCAAGGGGTGATTGGGGTTTATTGCTCACGTATTGCCACTTAGGAATGAGTGAGGTTGGTCACTCGCATCTTAAATGTCAGGACCAACTGCCTAGCCCCGGGCTTCTACGCTCCTCATGGGGCAACGTAGGACGGGATGATGGATGGATGGATTTAACATCAAAGCTGACTAATTTGTAGGGGTACATGACATTTAGAGATTTTAACTTTCTTACCAAATCCTCATTGTTTTGTACAAATGAATCAGAGATAGTGCCCACAACAGGGGACAACAGTGTTACAAGCCACTTGGAGAGCTTGTATGTCGTAGAGCCTACAGAGCTTACAATTGGCCTGATGGGGTTGTTTGGTTTGTGAGTTTTAATCAAGCCATACATATATGGTGCAGATGGATTTTGCACAGAGAACTGTTTGATCAAGTCATCCCTTCCTCTTAGCAAAGTCTTGATTTCTTTATGGAATTTTCTACTTTGTTTTTCAGTTGGATCACTTTTTAGTTCACTGTAGGTGTTGGTGTCACGCAACAGTTCACTCACTTTTTCCTTGTAGTCACATTTGTTCATGATTACTACAGCGCTGCTTTTATCAGCTGTAGTTATATGCAGGGAGTCATCTTTTTTCAGTTTGTCCAAGGCATTCACAAATCTTTTAGGAACAGAGTTGTTATTTTCTTAAACATTGACCCATATAAAATGCCACGAATAATCTCACTATTTTCATTGATTGTTTTTCCATTTGAAACAAGGACTTTCCAACCTGCACTGGGTTTATCTTCTTGCCATAAGAAAACGATAAACCATAACCTAGGGCACATAAGGTATCCCGATCTAATTCTTTAGATGACAGGTTTATGACGCAATCTGGATTCATATGTATGTTCCAATAGCTGTTTTCAATCAGTCCTTTTAATTTCTGTTCATTTCTTTCTTTCTTTCTTTCAAAGTTTTCCTGCACCTATAGTGCAGGCCGGGTCATACATTAGCCCGGTTCTGTTCATGTTTACGTTTCACACTAATAGTTTCATTGGTGAGAACTTGATAACAGTGAGAGAAAACTATGTGTTGTTTTTCCGATGTTAGTATGTTTCTAATGCACTGTTTCTTGGTGTCCGAAATTTTAAATTTGCTGTTTGTTTCTTCTCTGGTTTTGGCAATGGATCTCGTCAGGGTAAGCTTCTCGTAATCTCCAAATGGCTGTTCGTCCACATTGATGAGTCGATCCGGCAGAAGAGACTTGGGTATTACTTGCTCCTCTAGACACCTCTTAAGGAACTGCAACCTCTGCTTTGCTCGGTGTGCACGTAATAATGAAGAAAGAAAGTCTTGACAGAGAACTCGAAGGCTGGGGTTTGACTCAGGGAAAGCAATGAAGGAGTACGTGGTATACATTTTTGCAGAGACTTCACTTCACCTTTGTTGTGTTCCACTCCCTGCTGCAGGTGACCATAAGTTAAGCCGCAGGTAAAAATTCAGGTCATCCATTGTTCTGTGTGCCACTACCTGCGACGGGTGTGCATAAAAGACCTCTACCCTTTACGTTTCTGTCTCACTCTGAAGATGTTATATATGAAAGTACTCACTGTCGCTCCTTTCATTTCTCTTGTGGTTAGTTTCCATGTGTATATATATATATATATATATATATATAGAGAGAGAGAGAGAGAGAGAGAGAGAGAGAGAGAGAGAGAGAGGCCTATATAAAATATATATATATATATATATATATATATATATATATATATATATATATATATCCACAGAAAAGAGAAAAATAAATTTAGCTCCGAGACAGCAACCACCTATTTTTCTACAGAAGAAGGCATAATGAAAGAATTAGTGGTGTAGGATTTCTAATTAACAGAACTCTTGCAAAGACATTGTTGAAATCAACTGCGTATCTGACAGAGTAACATGGACTGTAATTAGACTAGGCAAAAGTTACACCCTGAAAGTAATAAAGTATATGCGCCAACTTCTTAAAGCACAGATGAAGAAATAGAAACATCCTATGACATCTCCCAGATTTTGGAAGAAGAGAAAGTAACATATACAATACTCATGGGAGACTTCAATGGAAAAGTTGGCAAACAGAAATATGGAGAAGTATATATGGAAATATTCGTAGTGGGGGAAAGGAATGACACAGGTGAAATCCATAGCCGTGTTTTCGCAACGTCAAAAGTCAAGAGATTTTGACTACACTTGATATCGCATATTGACCATCGTGCTGATACTCGTTTTTGCAAGCACCAACAGTCAAAATGATTTAAATTTAGAGCATGACTAGTCAAGATTAGTCAATGTTGCTCCAGAGGTATTTTGACCGATATTGACTTTTCATTTTGTAAACAAATCCAGTGCTACCGAGATCGAGCCAAACTCGATAGAGAAGAAAGAACTTATTGCCTATTGGGACATAAAAGTAGTCCCATATAAGTTTATTTGACATGGAGAATCCATATTTGCTGTCAGCTGACCCCTCTGGTGGAGCCGTGTAGCAGCAGCTTTAGTAAAAGTTTTTCATTTAAGTCCATCGAGACATAGAAGTGGTCCCATATATGGTTACTTGACATGGCTAGTTGCTTTGTGTAGCAAACTGCTTGACACAAGAGCCTCGCCGCAGGCCCCAGATCAATTCTACTCTTGTATTTCACTAATATTACTCTTGAGGATTTTGAAAATTTTCACCTTGTGTCTGAAAACAGTGGTACAGCTGCCCTTTCATCTGACTCGAAAATTTTAAACAAAAGCCTCATCTGGTCGGTCACATGACGAATAATATCATTAAATTCCTATACTTAGAGAAAATCTCCCATGGCAACCATATGGCACACAAGCGAATGTTTTATAGATGGCTCTGATGTAAAGACAATACAATCTTGCCGACCCATTTTCGCGACACTCACTTGAAACTCAGAGTCAGTCAAAATGGATATCAAGATGATCTTGACTTGAAACTGTCGCAAAAACGCGACTCATT
Organism: Coenobita brevimanus; assembly: GCF_032717465.1. NCBI lineage: Eukaryota > Metazoa > Arthropoda > Malacostraca > Decapoda > Coenobitidae > Coenobita > Coenobita brevimanus. The sequence continues at coordinate 8,560,466 of NC_137032.1, forward strand.
TTTCTCGGCCAGACAGGGAGGGATTACTCACATCAACTACATTAAACCTGCAAGCACTTTTATAAGCCCCTTCTCTTTCCTTTCCCTCAATTACCTATACACGAAGAATAACACACATTACTTTAACCCCCAGCTATTTTCTTGTGTATTCGCCTATTCACTTTAACTGCAGCTTGTTCCTTGAATTCAGAAGAAGAAAATGGCAGTGCTGTGACTCTGTTTTCATTCTACAGCAGGTTTCTGTGACCAGCACCATGTTTTATTAATTTTCTGTTGCAAATCAGCGTTCGTGAAATGGGATGGCAAGTTTAGGCTAAGTTAAGGCGGGCAGAGTACGGTTTATGCAACTTCCCGATCCCCTTTCTCTTCATTCATGTTAATCATTTTTGCCCCTGGTACATTTTCCCTCTTAATATCTTCGTAGCTTATGAGCTTCCTTCCTTCTGATCTTTTAAACCTTTGGCTTACAACCCTTCATCTAGAGTAAATCACACTGCTAATGTCATTCACCCATTTCACTAACTGGATGAGGCACCAGATGAAAGTCTGATCAAGGTGATGCTGTATACCTCAGACGAGGAGATGCAATTGCAACTTTAACCAGCCCCATCCTGACGTTTTCTGGGCAATGGTACGCCTCAGTCCCGACATTTTTGGACCTTTTTTTTTTTTGGCTCAAACATCCGCTTTTGGTGAGAAACACCAAAAATTCATAGAGAAATCGCTCACCTGAGGTTTAAAATACTCGATCCAGGTAGGAGTACCTCCTTACCTTACAGGGTTTTCTATCGGGCTGGCTGCAAAGAAAACGAGTTCTATGGGAGGATAACTATTCTACACCACTCATAAACTGTATTTATTTATTTATTTGGTATGAATTTATATGTAGTACGAGAGTATATTGGTTTTCAAATGGTAATATAGGCATTATAAGCATTGTTTCACTCACTAACTCATCACCATTCCTGACGTTTTTTTGCCACATTACCTGATCATCATTTCTGACTGTTTCTTCCTCTAATGTTTGTCCTCCACATTGTCATCGATTGGGGAATCACTCTGGCCCTGAATTTCGTACTGTGGGATGACATGGCTTTACTGGCCAGGTCACTGATAACAGGTGAATTGCTGAGAAAAGGTCATGCAGGGGGGGGAGGTCATGCTGGGTAAGGCATTGTCCCTGCCTGGCATCTTGTAGAGGAAGGTGTCCCGTATATACGTGCCAAAAATCACTCACGAAAATTGAAAATTGTGCAAATTAGGGACCTTGCAATGTTGCCGCATTAATTTACGTCTCCGGGATATGAGTGCACATCATGTGAGGACGTGAATTCACGTCTCCGGGATGGGGCGGGTTAATCTCGAAGCCGAATCTTCCCATCAGTCAGTCAACCTGGTACGGCACCATCTTCTACGTGGAGGCAGCTGCTCTATACATTGTTTTTACAGGAAGGGAAATGAGTCACCAGCTTTTAATTTCTCTCCTCCCCCCATTTGTCAAAAGACATCGCAAGAAATCCCGGCCGTGACTCGATGTATCTGCCCAGTTCGCTACTTTGGCATTACAGATATTAAACGAGCACGCAGATCTGTTCAGTGTAATTCATAAAGAGATTTATTCCACTCCACATGTATTATATTGACAAATATATATCAGAAAGCACCACAACACATGTGTTTATGAAAGGTGCAACACAACAAATACTACTGTCACACTAACACAGTTCCAATTCTCTCTGCCCCCTCGTACAAGCTCCCCACTCACTCAAAAATTACTACAACAACCCCGCCCCTGCTCATAAACACTCCACTTCTGCACAGACTCACATTAAACGCACACTGCCTGGAACACGTAAAATAATAATGTTTAAAACACCATAGTTCGAACGCTAACTAAACACAACACACATTGCACTCCCACAGGAAGTGAAGTTCACATGGACGCACAAAACCACACACCTGACACTATTTGCACATCTGCACAGACAAGTAATGGCCACGGAAGAAGGTTCATCACTTATAAATCCATTCTCTAAAAAGATACATTACAAAGAACACCATCACACTTCCACAATGCCACCTCATTAGAAATACATTCTCTCTGTGTCAACTTTTGTCGCAAAAAAGAACCCAACACTTTTAACATATATATTCACTCGACACCTTCCACGTCTTAACGGTGCCATATTCCTTCACCTAACACAGGCGTCCAGTTCTGTCACTGGTTAGTGCTTTAGCGCTAGAAAACACTGCCGGGTGCTAACACAACCAGGGCAATTGCTTAGGGATCGACATCCTTGCACAGCTCGACGTCATGTATATTCTCGGTGACACTTCACAATTCACCTACATCCCACACACAGCACTCTGCTCCTCCTCACCAGACATCACGTTCTGTTCACCCGCACTTTCGCTCACCACCACCTGATGGAAGGAATCCCTCCGATCACCTCCCTATCAGCATCACCAAAATGCACTTCGAACAACAACTATCAACCTTCCTCACACAGATTGCAGGAAGACGGATTAAACAAAATTCATTGACGAAACAGGCCACACCTATCAGCGACACAGACATTTTCTGACATTTAATATCATACATAACCCAGACAAATTCCATAATCCACGAGACAAGTCCTATGTTAAATCTGAGGGAGAGTGTTGATGTTGAAGGAGGATTGTTCATGTTCTTACCTCCTTCTGTATTAGTTCTGAAAGATAATGTTTATGTTCATGCGTTATGCTGTCTGTTTTTAGGGACAATTTTAGTGTTCCTCTCTTTCTGTCTCTTCTGAGAGAATTTATGTTATACATCTGTCTTCCAACCAGTCACTTCTAAGTAGGCAATTCTAACTCCTTCCTAGCGTAGTTCTATTTGTTGAGATAAGGGGAGAGAAAATTAATGTAGTGTGTCCAATCAGCAGTTGTCATTTACAGTCGGAGATATTGGAGATGGTACCGGTGATGATGGGGGTTGTGTTTTTGAGCATTAGTGACAAAGATGATGAGGATGATGGTTGGCTAGTGTTAAGTGGTGATGATGACGAAGTTGATGGTGATGAAAGTTATGGTCATGGTGGCAGTGATGGTGGTGTGCCTGTGATAGTGATGGTGATAATTCGATCTTCTCACTGGCTTGTTACTTGCATCACATCCAGCCATCTGGTACTAATCAATTTCTCTTGGTGGCAGTTGTGATCGTTGTACGTGTAATAGTACTGACGGTAGTGATATTTCTGATGATAATCCTCACTCATGGCAGCAGTTGGTCACATACCATTTGATCTCTCTCTCTCTCTCTCTCTCACACACACACACACACACACACACACACACACACACACACACACACACAGTGATACCGAAATGTTTTGTTTCGACAGTAAACCACAAACATTTAGGTTTACCTCGGCTATATTCGTATATAATACCAATTTTCATTGCATATGTATCGGGAGAATGTGAAGCCAAAACTGGCTTCTGTATATAAATTTTTGTTTGGTGGTGGATCCAGCTTTTTCAGTTTACGGTGGTGACCCTGTCTGCATATTCATCTCTACCCCAGGCTAGCCCAGCCGCTGGAATCGTGGGGAAATATTATTTGCCGGATAACGGGAATACCTTTCCATTTTTCTTGGGGATGTGGGGCACCATATTTCTGAGCCTGAGGTTCAGAAGTCACAATCCTGCATGTATAAATTTCAGTGCAGGTTAGAGAATAACACTCAGACACACATGACTGAAGCAAAAAGTTCTCAAGACATACATATTGTCTTTTCTAAGGCATACGGTCCTAATAAGGTGGCTCTTACAGATTCAAAAGTTTACCAACACAGGATCTTTTGCCTTTGTCTGTAGACGTTCGTCTTTTCTTCTTGCTGGAAGTTCGTTCTTGTTCAGGCCGACCCGACGTGTGGGGGCTGTTCCCAACTGTCTATCACCGAGTTGCTTTACTTATTTTTCCAAAGTCTTTGATTATCCTCAGTATGAAGGACTGGACTAATTATCC
>NC_137032.1:8569474-8644474 GCF_032717465.1 Coenobita brevimanus
AATCTTAAAACAGTCCACAAAGCCTCCCTATCAATTCTATCATACGCTTTCTCTAAATCCATGAATGCACAAAACACATCCTTGCCTTTCGCTAAATACTTTTCACACACTTGTCTCACAGCAAACACCTGATCCACGCATCCCCTCCCTCTCCTAAAGCCATACTGCTCATAACCAATCACTCATTTTGTACCCTCTTTAACTCTCTTAATTAACACTTTACCATACACCTTACCTTCAATACTCAACAGACTTATACCCCAAAAGCTAGTACATTCATACTTATCACCCTTGCCTTTATATAACGGGATCACACAAGCACTTGTCCAGTCAATTGGCACCATACCTTTCACAAAGCACACATTCAACAATCTTACTAACCAGTCAACAATAGTTGCACCACCACCCTTCAGGCATTCCATAGCACACCCATCCATACCTGCAGCTTTCCCTTTTTTTCATCTCCTTTACTGCCTCCTGCACTTCCTCCTTCGTGATCAAAGAATCATTCACCTCTCCCAACACATATATTCCTTGCACCCTTCCATCTGCCACAATCTCAGCCTCCCTTTCCTCCTGTACATTTAACAATCTTTCAAAATACTCTGCCCATCTCTTCCTTACTGCATCCCTCTCAATTAGCATCCTTCCATCCTCTGCTTTTACACGCTCTTCCTTCCCAGACTCTCCCTTTCGCACCCTTTTCACCTCCTTCCAAAACATTTTCTTATTCTGTTGAAAATTCTCAGTCAACGGCCTACCCCACCTCTCATCTGCTGCCACTTTAGCATCACGCACAGCCCTTCTCGCCCTATTCCTCTTTTCCTTATACCTTTGATATGACACCTCATCCTTCCTCTGCAGCCACACTTCATATGCACGTCTCTTCTCAGCCACAGCTTTACTTACTTCCTCGCACCACACAAGCACTTCCTTTTCTTACACCACTACCCACATGTCTCACACCACCACACACCTCTTCCGCATGCCCCACCACAGCACTCTTAAACAACTGCAATTCCTCCTCCACACTGCAATTTTCCTGATCTTTCACTGCGTTCCACTCATCTTTCAATATCTCCTGATACTCTATCATTTTCTCCCTTTTATCCAACTCACTCACTTTCAAAACCTCCCTGCCACACCTAACTCTCCTTGCTCTCGCCCATCTCTTACCTACTCTTAACTTACTCTCCACCAGGTAGTGGTCAGACATACCTACACCCTCCCCTCTCAGAACTCTCACATCCAACAAGCTTCCTATTACATTCCTGGACACAACCACATAGTCCCTCAATGCTCTGTCAACAACTCTTCCACCCTCCTGTCTCACCCATGTATACTTATAAACATCTCTCTCCTCAAACAGGGTATTTCCAATCACCATCTCTCACTCAACGCACATCCCTATCATTCGTTCCCCATTTTCATTTCTTCCAGGCACACCATGCATACCAACTACGCCTTCAACTGCTACATTTCCCACTCTAGCATTCAGATATCCCATCAATACCACATTCACATTCGCTCCAAAACTCTGCAGACACTCGACAACATCATACCAGAAAGACTTCCTCTCTTCTTCATCGCTTTCACTACAAGGCCCATATGCTCTCGCAACACCCACAACTCACATTCAAAGTTCGCTTTCACCCACATCAGTCTCGATGACACCTCCTTCCATTCAGTCACACACTGCTGTACTTCCGGACTCACTAACAAGGCCACACCTTATCTTGCCCTTCCTCTATCAACACCTGACAATCTTCCATTCACACTTCCAAACATAGACTCACTCTTCCCTTTCATCTTCGTTTCACTTAAAGCTAACACATCCAACTTTCTTCTCACAAACATTCTCCCAATCTCCTCCCTTTTAGCCTCAATCATACTACATCCACGCACATTCATAGACTCAATCTTCAGGGTACGAGGATAACTCCATCCCCCATCCCTTTCTCTGGCCTGTCTCTTTTTAGGAACTAAAAAACAGAGGAGGGGGTCCCTAGTCCCCTCACCCCGCCCCTTTTAGTCGCCTTTTACGACACTCAGGGAATACGGTGGCAGTATTCTTCCTAACACAACCTGGCCGCAGAGTAGTCGTGCCACTCCATAGTGTAGCCAGATATATATATATATATATATATATATATATATATATATATATATATATATATATATATATATATATATATATATATATATATATATATATATATATATTAGTATTACACTTGATAGATTATATATATTTTTTTTTTTGAATAAAAGCGTTGGTTTCACCGAAACTGCAGTCAGAAAGTAACTCAGCGGAAATAATTACAGTGCGATCTTCATATTTTACTTAGAAATAATAATAATAAAAAAAAATGGGAAAGTAAGGATGAGAAGGACGGGAGATTCTAATCGGGACTGTAGCACGTCTTAGCCTGCTTGTCATTTGACACTATTTGGATGTTGTTTAGAAACGGGAATTTCTACTAAGTTGTCAAATATACTGTAAAAGGAAGGAATCAGCAAATAAATGAATCATATACTCGTACACTACCCACCATAAAGCCAGATGGGCAGATAGGTGGGGAAGTAGATTAACAAAAAGTATAACTGATGACTGCAAAAGTTAGAGTGCTGAGCTCTTATTAATTAAGTTATTTATTTGCTCATCCTTTTTTTTCTCCAAAACATCGATGTGCATTAGTTCAATTTCTTGCAAAAATCTTATATATATATATATATATATATATATATATATATATATATATAGAGAGAGAGAGAGAGAGAGAGAGAGAGAGAGAGAGAGAGAGAGAGAGAGAGAGAGAGATACTTAGATTGATAGATATAGATAGATAGATAGATAGATAGATAGATAGTGTGTGTAACATAATCAAATGCGTAGAGACTTGTTACAAACCGTAAACACAAAATGACTCATCGAAATATCAGAATAAGTTAAAAGTATTTTCTCACTCGTAAAAAATAGTTATGGTATACATGTTGGCAACCATGGTGTCAGTTCAATGACTATAAATATCACGGCCATTTTAAAGAATGTAAGTAAAGAAAACCGACAGAATAAACAATGGAATCCAAGCACCTAATATCCTATATTTTAAGATGGTCTTGCAACTCGCAGCTAAAACTCCTAGTACAGTCGGATACAAAAGCTGACCAAATATTTAACTTTTCCCGTTAGATGTTATTGCTAAGCTGAAAAAGCCTTGATACGTGTTACTGCCCATAAATTATACGAACAACCCTAAGTGTGAAGTAAGCACAGTCAGATAAAAAGAGGTATTTTTTTTTTGTGTGTGTGTGTGTGTGTGTGTGTTTTTTATTAAAGTTTTGCCTATCGACCATTGGGGCCGAAGCCCCTGGTCATTAAGGCAAATACATACATATATATATATATATATATATATATATATATATATATATATATATATATATATATATATATATATATATATATATATATATATATATATAATTTTTTATTGTAGTTATTTTTATTTTTTTATTTTCATTTTTTAGATTTTTTTATTTTTTAACACCTTACGTTATGTAACAGAAAAAAAACAAGCCTAATTAACCTAAAATCCCTAAAACTAATAGCCTAACAGACAAATCGCTAACCTATACTAAATCCTAAAAAGACAAATAGCTAAACCTACAGTAATGATAAAAAGAAAAATACCTTGACCAAGACAACTCCACCGACTGCAGATATGGAATGCCTTTCTACATTACATACCTGCACTTATCACCTGCTGATTGTCAGTCGAGGCACAACCTAATATAGGGAACATCAATATATGAAAGGGAACCAGACGAGTCAGGAACATTTCGATATACGTCAGCTTTCGGCTCTAATTAGAATAACTTAATCCAGATGGTATATGTATTTACATAATATGTACAAAAAGTGAAGGACTGCGCCCAACAGACCACCATCGACTGCCAGTGCCCAATACCTTTCTATATTGGACACCTGCACATATCATCTGGTGACTGTCAGGCGAGGAACGGGTCTTAATGTAGGGGACATCTATATTAGAAATAGATCAGTGGGAGAAGAAACTATTTCAAATATGTCACCTGTCAACCCTAATTAATAGTACAATATATACATATTTACAATGATAAAAACCAAAACCATACAGAAAATAAGTCACATCACTCTCGCTGCAGTAATTTATAAGTGAAGCACGTTCACGAATAAATCGCCGACAGCGCAGGATGATATGACTGATAGATAACACCGCATCACAGATTTCACAGTGCGATGGAAAGCTTCTTTTCACTTTCAGTTTCATGTGTGTTACCATGGTGTCATTCAGCCGTAATCGCGCCAGGACTTTTTCCTCAAGACAACTGGGACGGTTGGCAGTATCCCAGTCGCCCAGGTACGGCTTACAGGTTGAAATATTGAGTCTGGTCCACTGACCTTGCCACAGAAGATTTATTGCTTTCTTTCCGAGACAGAGAGACTCGACCGTAGATCACGAGGAACGTCCCAAGTCTCCTCGAGCTCTACAGCCGACTTTGCAAGTAAGTCAGCCTGCTCATTGCCGTTAATACGACAATGACCAGGCACCCAGATCAGCGTGAAGGACTTGTCACACGAATGCAATTTATTAATAATGCGGCCCTGGATCTAATTAGAGTCCGTAGTACAAGAAGCAATTGCCTGAAGGGCTGATTTTGAATCTGAAAGTATGACAAATGAGTCATGCCGAGAAGTGAGAGCATGGTCTATGGCTTTGTCAATAGCAAAAGTTCGGAGGTAAACACAGATGTATGGGTTGGCAACCGATACCTGAGGGCACATTCAGTCGACCACACATTGGCACCCACACATTCACTCGACTTGGAGCCGTTGGTGTACAATTGGAGGGACCCCAAGTAACGAAAGATGATTTTACGAAACAAATGGTGGACCTCCACTTCCGGCGCTTTGGTCTTAAGTGCTGGGAGCCATGTTACATCAACAGTAAAGCCGGGTGGCTCCCAGGGCGCTATATTTTTAAACACCAACTTGTCACAGTCACTGAAGTCCACACCAAGCTCCTATGTCAGTAAGTGAAGGCGAACGACAAGTGGCCGACGCACCCCCCGCGTGGTATTAATGCAGGGAGGTACAGGCCACGTTGCCGATATTACTTTTCTTATATGTTCTTAGTCCATATGATAAGGCCAGGTGGTCACAGCGAATACGGAGGGGATGCACATTCGCCTCCACTTCCATATGAGCTACACTGGTACACTGGACGGCTCCAAGACACATTCGCAGACATTTATTCTGCAACACATCCAATCCTTTCAGCGTGGCATTGGATGCCGAGCCATACACCTGTGTGCCATAGTCTAGCTTTCATCGAATAAGGGACTTACACACAATTAACAAAGATTTTCTGTCGGCACCCCATGTAGTACCCGCTAGGTACTTGAGGACATTTAATGGTTTATCACAAAGAGCAAGCAAATTATTAACATGAATTTTGACATTCAAATAACGATCAAAATGTATTCCCAAAAACTTTACAGAATTTTGAAAAGGTACCTCCTGATTATCCAAAGTTAAGCATAGATTAGGTACGTTACGAGTCGTAAACACTACAGCGGCACACTTAGGGATGGAAAACTTAAATCCCCACTGCAAGGCCCATTGGTGGACGGAGTCAAGGGCTCCTTGAATCCGCCCAGCCGAAAATTGTGCATTATGAGATTAGTGCCACATTGCACAATTGTCAGCGTAAAGCGAGTGTTTAAGATTCCTTGGAGCTGATGACAGAATATCATTGATCATTATACTAAATAAAGTAGAACTAAGCACACTTCCCTGCTGCACCCCGTTTACCTGGATAAATATATCCTATGTTATGTTACGGGGCAATTTGACAGGGAAAGTCCTGTCCCTTAAGAAATTTGAAATAAAAATAGGCAAATTTTCTCTTAAACCATAAGCATAGAGCTTCAATTGTATACCGTGTCGCCATGTCATGTCATAGGCTTTATGGATGTCCAAGAACACCCCTATCATGAATTCTTTATTGGCAAATGCCTCTGAAATACAATGCTCCAAATTCATTAAATGATCTAATGAACTTCTGTATTTACGGGAGCCACATTGTTGACCATTTAACAAATTTTTCGACTCTAAAACAAAAAGAAGACTATTAATAACCATACGTTCCATGACCTTAGATAGACAAGAAGTCAACACAATAGGACAAAATGAAGTGGGATTCATAAGACGACCAGCCTTTTTGGGTATTGGTATGACGTGAGCAAAGTGCCATGAGTTTGGGAACGTTTGAGATACCCAAATCTCATTGTACAATGCTAACATCGTAATCAGGTTGTCCTGATTAAGATGCTGGATCATACCATATGTGATGGTGTCTGGTCCAGAGCTGGTGTCTTTGCAGGATTTAAAGGCAAGGAGCAGTTCATCTAGTATAAACTCTTGGTTGTACAGGGAATCTACATGTTCTGTGGCAAAGTCTATAATCTGTAGCTCAGCCGTGCGTTTATGATGTTGGAAACACTGGTCATAATTGGCTGAGCTACTTTCATAAGAAAAACTCCTGACGAGGATTCTAGTAACGTCCACGGGATCGTCATAGAGGTGTTGTTCACTTGTAGGGTGGTCACAGGGAAGTATGGGCCTTTATTATTTAATATCTTATAGTGGACCAGACTTTACTTAATGGTGTAGTACGAGTCACCGTGGACACAAAGGACCGCCAGGAGTCACGTTTGGCCCTTCTTATTATTCTCCTTGCCTCAGCCCGTGCCTGTTTGTATGCAATAATATTTTCCTCAGTAAGCTGACTATAAAAAATCCTGTATCTCCTATTGCGTTTCCTTAATGCTTGTCGGCAATCCGGCGTCCACCAATGTGCTCTATGCTTTGCATGAACTGTAGAAGTCTTGGAAATAGCAGCCTCAGCTGCGTGTTTTATGGAATTGGTTAGATTTTCGACCTTAACGTCTATGATCTCCCCAGATATATCTAAATTGGCGATCCTTGAGAAGGATCCCCAATCTGTTTTCTTATAGTTATATTTTGGGGGTGGAGGGTCCGAAATAATGTCGCATGTATAAGAAAGAGAGATGGGTAAATGATCACTTCCCAAGGAGTCGTCATAAGGGTCCCATGAGAAATCTTGATGTATACCAGGGGAGGCCAAAGATAAGTCAATGGCCGATATGTTACCAGTACGGTAATCTACAGGAGTCGCTCTACCATCGTTCAGAAGACAGAGGTTGGACTGTAGTATTGGGTCAGCTACTTGCTCACCACGACAATTGATCCTCAAGCTACCCCATTGACAGTGATGGGCGTTAAAGTCGCCCAACACTAACTTATTCCCCAGAAGATGTTCAAATAGTGATTTTAAAGCATCACTATCAATGAGGCCATGTGGAGGACAGTACAGAGAGCAAATAGATAGATTCGTGTTATTAAATTTTACTCTGCACACGACAGCTTCTAGAGTAGAATTTAGAATCACTTCCGCTTGTGGGAGTGATTTGTGTGTGTATATGGCAACTCCGTGACCTTCATATCTTCTATACGAGTGGTAGTGTTTGAACTGTGGAGGATCAGGGTGATCCTCCAGGCGCGTCTCCTGTAAACAAACAACATCTGACCTGCGTATTGAAAGCAAGATTGCTGTATTTTGTAATTTATTCCTAAGACCCCTACAATTCCACTGTAACACAGTGAATGCTGCGGTTTAAGATTTACGAGGGTGGCCAGTGCTCTTAGTTCTTTTATGCCACCCGCCAACAGGCAAGCGACTACTGGGGGCCTATCCCGGTGCTTGCTGATGGAAACCTCCATATTTTCGTCAATAATGAGGCTCCCAGAGGCCCCCGAGGAAGAGCTACCATTTCTCTCCCTCGCTGGACCAGGAGCAAGTAAGACATGAGGTCGTGACTTGGTAAGGGTGGTCATAGTACTCTTACTAGAGTTGTCAGGCTTCTGTTTTGGCTTGACTGAATGAGAGGCAGCAGCAGCCTGAGAGTAAGAAGTTGCAGTGGGGATGTCAATTTGAGAGTTGGATTGGACAGGAGGCTGAGACGGAGAGGTAGAGTGTGTGGAACCAGTTCAGGATCAGTCTGTCACGGGGTTTTTAAGTGTAAGCAATATTAAAGGATAATTTTTTTCAATAATATTGTGAGCAGGGACAATGAATTGTCTTGCTAAAAATCAAGCAATGATTACTTTATTCTGGCTTGCTTAGCCGATTCTCTGAGAACGAGAATTTATAAACTTTCTCAACAGTACACAGCAGAGACTAATTCATCACAATTGTTGTTTGTTAGTACTGTTAGCCTCTGGAGAAAGTGACTTCATCCCTGACAATCAATAACTAATGCTATTAATGATAACAGATTCTTGCTGATGCATTAACTCCTAGATGGCACAACAGATTTTAACCCGCCCCGTCCCGACCACTTTTCGACCACTGGTACCCCCCAATCCCGACCATTTTTCGACCTTTTTTTTTTTTTGCTTAAACTTTCGCTTTTGGTCAGAAACAATGGTCGGTGGCAAAGAAATTGGTCCCCGGGGTCCCTAATTAGATTAACCAGGTATGCCTTGGTCCCACCTGGCCCCGTGTTCTCCCTAGGCTGTCTGAGCCTCAAACGTTTTCTATGGTATTATAAGTCTGGGAAACCAATGAAAGTAAGTAGAAATGAATTTATTACAAACATAAAAACATGTGATAAAAGAGTATATTGGATTTTATACAAAAATAGAGCAGAAATAAGCATTGTACCATCGTGCAAAACGAGCAAAATCAGCCAACTTGGTCACGATGAATCGCTAACATTCTAAAATCATGATACATATAATTTTTTTTACTTACATAATACTTCTACAATAACATTATACCATTTTACATTTTATTGAACTGTTTTTACGTATTCACAGGCCTTTTGATAACATTTAGCGTAATGTTAGCGCTTATTTACGTAGTGAGTGAACTCGCTGTGACTGTTGTTTCAACTCGTATTGTGCTTTTTCTACTTACATTATACTTTTCTAATATCATTATACACTTTTCAACTTTACAGACCTGTTTTGAGATTATTTCAGGCCTTACGTAAATATATAGCGTAATAATAGCGCATAATAACACACACGGTGAAGTCGCTATGACAACTATTTCAACTTACAACCTATTTTTGTACTTATATAATAATTCTCCACTAACATTGCACATGTTAACACTTGATATAATTGATATCACATCATTTCTGAACTTACGATGGAACTGAGCGTCATATTTGCGCGTACTTACACAGGGAGTGTTATCGCGCTATCATTTGTTTCATCTTACACTAGTAATCAACTTATAAAATACCTTACTACTAACATTACAACATCTTCCACTGTATATAATTCCTGTCACATACTGACCAGAATGTGGGTGTACTCGTGACATCAATTATGACAACTTACAGTAATGTTCAACTTATACGTTTTATTCATGCTAACATTACACCCGTTTCCACTTTATTTCCTTGCTATCACATATTTACTGACCAGATTTACACAGTGGGTGTAGTTTTCATAACAATTCTTTCCACTTACACTAACCACGTCACCATCGTCCCCTTTGTCAGGGTGGGGAGGTGAGGGTGGTGGGGGAGGTCGGGGAGGTGGAGAGTGGCGCCTCTCATCACTCGCACTTCTCTTCCCTCTCCCTTTTCCTTTACCCTTTCCCTTCCCTTTCTTTCCTTTCTCCACATCCTGGGGCTGTGGGGAGGAAGTTTGGGAATATTTAGGGGCGAAAGAAGTGCTGGGGAGTGACTCAACCTCCTCTCCCCTAGGCCTACGAGCACCACGTGCTCGTGCTGCCTCCCTCACACCACTTGCCCCTTCACCCCGCACTACCCCCACACCACTCTCACTTTCACCCCGCGCTGCCACCACAACACTTTCCCTGTCTCCCAGCAATCACACCACACCACTTGCCACTTCCTCAGACAAAGTACTTTCACCATACCTTATGTGTCGTCTCGCCCCACCTTCTGATCCTCGTGGTGATATTTTCTCTTTTCCCAACCACGCGGCGATATCACGTCCTAGGCCTCCGTCATCCTCATTATCCTCATCCTCGTCCTTATCAGATTCAGGATGGAGAGATAGCTTTGCACGTGGTTGGGGAGCAGGCTGGCCTTCCCTTGCGTTACGGTATGTCACATACCGCATTTTTCGGGGCGAAGGGACCTCCTCATCACTGCTACTTATTTCTTCCTCTGGCTGGACGTAATCGTGATCCACCACATCATCATCGAGTGGAGAATCACTGTCTCCAGTGAAGGCTTCCAGGACGGATGCGATTTCCTCGTCTGAGAGACCTTTCCGCGCCATGTCTGACCTGGGTCACTGCTAGCAGGTGAGTGACCGAGACACGGGCAAGCATGGGTCACGCGGGGTCTAGGACGCTGCCCGCCTGGCGGCAGGTAGGGGAGGCTTGGGTACCCGGGCGAAACGAAAATCTCGCGCGAATTTTGAAAATTGTGGAAATTATGAACCTTGCAATTGCAGGACGTTGAAGTACGTCCCCGGGATTAGCTGTGACAAAACGTGAGGACGTGGAAGTACGTCCCCGGGACGCCGCGGGTTAAGCTTAATACAAAAAGACTGGCCTAAGTACCAGTTATGAATAGCAAAGAGTTTATGCAAGCTAGGAGCTGCAAGTCGAATAAGCTTAACATGGAAAATAAAACACGAGTTTACATTACATTAAGCTCGAGAGAAAGAACTGTTAAATTTATTGATTACAAAGAAATAAATTTACGTTACATTTCAAAATGAATTCAAACTAAGGAGATCACACTCACTCCCTCATTCAAAAGCTAAACTCTTAAGCTTAGGAAAATACAAAAAGAAAATACTGGTCAGAAAAGTGGACAAAGCGGATGACTGGGCATCGTTACTGGAAGGACACTGCACTCGCTAAGTCTCTCGCCGATTCACCGTCTAGGTGGAAATTCAGGAACTGGACAACAGGAATACGTCTGGGCCCAATCTGCTTTCACGGAGCTCAAACCTCGACTGACTTCAAATCGTGGGAAAGAGGCAAGCGTCCAACCGCATTACTAATGGCTAGAATGAGCGAAACATGCCCATAATAAATCGCTCAGCGGAAGTGCTAATGTCTCGCACAAAGACGATCATTTATGACAGTGAAAAATTGTTCTGAAAACACTCCCGACCGGGTAAATACGTAGCGATTAAACTGAACGATAAACACTGGGATTCCACTAGAGTTCGCAGTTTCCCACCAAATGATGTTACGAGCCGACTCATGACATTATGCCCCATCAAAAGTTGAAATATTTTTTTCAGGAAAAAAATTTCAATATACATACATATAAATCCTACTCAATCACACAAGATTCACACTGTGGTGTGTGTGTGCTATCCTGCTACAGGGGAAAGTCACAGTCTCCAGTGAGTGAAAAAACCTCGTATTTACGTTAATAGAACCAAGCTTGAGGGAAAAACTCCATGACGATGGTGAAAAATCCTGTACTCAAGTCAAACTGAGC
Organism: Coenobita brevimanus; assembly: GCF_032717465.1. Taxonomy (NCBI): domain Eukaryota; kingdom Metazoa; phylum Arthropoda; class Malacostraca; order Decapoda; family Coenobitidae; genus Coenobita; species Coenobita brevimanus. The sequence continues at coordinate 8,581,052 of NC_137032.1, forward strand.
GAAAAGTTCACTACATTTACATTAACAACTAACTGTTATGTAGCGTAATGTATGGAATACACGGTGTAGGTGTGACAGTTGTGGTATAACTGTACCTACGTGTAAAATCATGTAATACAAATTTATAGTAAATAATGACGACGAGGCAGAAGAGAAGGGGCGGCAGCATGCGACAGGGACGACCAGCTGATCTGCACGGCAATGCTGCACCCACCAGCTGCACCTGCAAAAGGAATTAAGGTGGAGCATCACCCCTGGGGGTAGGTTTTTTTTTCAAGAATACTCTCCTGCTTGTAAAGGCGACTAAAAGGGTTGGCGGAGGGTTAGTGCCCCTCCACGGAAAACAATTAACTAAAAAAAAACAACAATAAGCCTCGGACAAGGACTGACCAAATGATGACGACCAAGGACCGGACAAAGGACATGGTAATTGGAACTTGGAATGTAAGGGGAGCGAATGATGAGGTGAAAGAGAGAGAGATTGTCCAGGTGCTTGAGGGTGCGAAAGTGGATGTATGTGGAATAACTGAAACAAAATGAAGAGGAGAAAGTGTGAGAGAATGGGAGTATGGATGGGGTATATGTCCAGGAGTAGGTGAGAATGAGAGGGCAAAGGAAGGAGTATGTATAGTTGTGAGTAAAAGATGGAAGAGGAGCATAAGACAGTATGGATCAGTTGGGTCAAGGATTGTGTGGGTAAAGTTGAAAGTTGGAATACAAATGTGGGCGATTGTGTGTGTGTATGCGCCAACGCAAGATCGTGCTAGAAGAGTGAGAGAAGAGTTCTGGACAAATGTAGAAGTGTGCATGGAAAAGTTTGGAAGGAATGAGAGAGTGTTTTTGATTGGTGATATGAATGGTAAAGTTGGGAATGTGAAGGTGGATGGAATAGTTGGTGAGTGGGGTGTGCCTGCTGAGATAGATGAGAATGGGAGTGCGTTAGTGGACATTTGTGCTGGGAGAGGGTTGGTGATAGCCAATACCCTCTTCAGGCATAAAATGATCCACAGGTATACATGGCGAGTGATGAGAAGGGTGGGTGATGAACTGAATGAGAGGAAGGCAATGATTGATTGTGTGTGTGTGGATGAAAGGATGCGAAGATGTGTAAAGGATGCAAGAGTGTATAGAGGTTGGGGGAGTGGACTTTCTGACCTCTACTTGGTGGTGGCCAGAATTAGAATTCAAGTAAGATGGAGGAATAGAAGAAGGGAAAGACGAGAGGAAGGAGTAGTTGCAAGGAGAGTGGAAAGGTTAGAAGAGGATGAGAAAAAGGCAGAGTATAAGAAAGATGTGGAGGAACGATTGGGCAAATATGAATTGGAGCAGATGGGAGACGTTAAAGGTGTGTGTAGGATATTTACAGAAGAAATATGTGCAGCATGTGATGTGGTGTGTGGAAGGAAGAGAAGGCGGAGGGGGGTGCAAGGAACAGCGTGGTGGACTGAAGAGGTGAAACAGGCTGTGGCACAAAAGAAGAAAGCATACAATGAATGGATGAGAAATAGGGGCGTGGAAGAAGTTGAGAGGTGGAAGAGAGAGTTATATGTAGAAAGAAAGAGAGAGGTGAAAAGATTAGTAAGAGAGAGTAAGAAGAGAGTGGATGAGGAATTTGGAAGGAATTTAAATGTAAAGTGGAGGGACTGTAAGAAAATGTTCTGGAGAGAGGTGAAAAGAGTAAGACAGGGTGGAAGTGAAGTTAGCATTGGAGTGAAAGATAAAAATGGTAGATTACTAGTGGAGAAGGGAGAAAAAGTGAGCAGATGGAGAGAACACTTTAAGGAATTGTTGAACGTACAGGATGGAAGTAATGAGAGTATAAGTGGCTGGGGAATGGCTGGGAGAAGGAGGGAGGTGAGAAGACAGGAGGAAATCAGTAGGATAGAAGTTGTGGAAGCAATGAAGAAAGTTAAATCGGGGAAAGCCCCAGGAATTGATGGAGTGTGTGGTGAAATGCTGAAGCATGGGGGAGAGATAGTAGTAGAATGGATGTGGAAGATGTGCAGAATGGCCTGGGAGGAAGGTAGAGTCCCGGAGGATTGGAAGTCAGGTATAATTATTCACTTGTACAAAGGAAAAGGGGAAAAATAAGTGTGTGGTAATCATAGGGGCATTTGTCTTCTTAGTATAATAGGAAAAGTGTGTGGTAGGTTACTTATTGACAGAGTTAGAGAAAGAACAAAGAAATTAGTTGGAGAAGAACAGGGAGGCTTTAGGAAGGGAAGAGTTTGTGTAGATCAGATATTCATTCTTAGATCTTTAGTGAAAAAGTTTCTAGAGAAGGGAAAGAAGTTGTATGCGGCTTTCATGGATTTGGAGAAAGCATATGACAGGGTGGATAGACAAGGATTGTGGAAAATGTTAAGAATATATGGAGTAGATGGAAAGTTGTTGAATGCTGTGAAGAGTATGTACGATGGTGCGAAGGCTGCAGTGCAAGTGGATGGTGAACTAAGTGAATTTTTCTCTTTGAAAGTTGGTTTGAAACAGGGATGTGTCATGTCTCCATGGTTGTTCAATCTTTACATGGATGGGGTAATAAAAGAGATACAAGGTAGGGGAGTGGATGTTGGAGTGGCCCTGATGAGAGAGGATAGTGTTTGGAAACTCCCTGTACTGTTGATTGCAGATGATACTGTGTTGTTGAGTGAAGACGAAGGGGAGCTGCAAGGCTTGGTGGATGAGTTTGAAAGAGTGTGTAAGAAACGGAATCTAACGGTAAATGTAGGGAAGAGTAAATTGATGGTCTTTGAGAGAGGTGAAGTCAGTGAATGTACAGCGAGGTTGGATGGTGAGGAATTGGAAAATGTGAGTACGTTTAAGTACTTGGGTAGTGTGATGAGTAAGGATGGAGGTTTGGAGGGTGAAATGCTTGAAAGGGTACAGCAGGGAAGAAAGGTTGCTGGTTCTTTGAAAGCAGTGATAAGAAACAGGGAAGTGAGCATGGAAGTGAAAAAGTTACTACATGACAGTATTGTGATACCAACTCTAACGTACAAAAGTGAAGCTTGGACATTGTTGGAAGGACACAAGTCAAGAGTGAAAGCAGTGGAAATGAGTTATTTAAGAGGAGCCTGTGGAGTGACATGGAGAGACAGGCTGACGAATGAGGATATAAAGGAGCGTTGTGGTGTTGATGTGGATGTGATAGGAAGCGTCATGAGGAACACACTGAGGTGGTTTGGCCATGTGGAGAGGATGGAGGGTGAAAGACTGACTAAGAGAGTGTATGTGAGTGAGGTGGGGGGGGAAGAGGAAGGGGGAGGCCGAGGATGAGATGGAGGGATGGGGTGGAGAGGTATATGAGAGAGGGGTGTGTGAGTTGGGAGCAGGGCAGTGAAATGGCGGGAGACAGGGCGACTTGGAGGCGATTTGTTTGTGGCCACCCCAAACGGGATTGAGGCGTCTGGCAATAGATAGATAGATAGATCAAATGTCATTTCTCTCTCTCTGCCTCACAATCAGTACTTATGTCATTATTAACCAGGAAACGTAATTCTTGAATTCACAAATTTCTTAGAACCCTTATAGTTTACTGGTTAACGCTTATTAACTAGGAAACGTGCCAATTCTTGAATTGCTCAAATCTCTTAGAACGGACAGTTTACTAGTTAACCTAACATTATTAACCAGGAAACGTGCCAGTTCTTGGATTGCTCAATTCTCTTTGAACGGGCAGTTTACTGGTTAACCTAACATTACACTTACAACTAATAACAGGAAGCTGAGAATCGCTACGCAATCTCGGGCAGGTCACGTTTTAACACCCACCGTGGGTGTGAACACTCGTGTGGATATTGTGCATTCTCTGGGAATCCACAGAGAGGCCCATAGCTCGAGGCATTCCACAAGGTAATTCATACACAGCCTCAGACTGTCTCTGCAGGGTTCTCAAACTTCCCCCTTAACCTACGGTACATAGGTATGTACAGGCCCTGGACATACTGTGTCCTGTGGGGCCAACAGGTGAGACGTCAGGTCTACACTTTTAACTGGGAACCAGGCTGGTCCTTGGATTACTCAAATCTCTGAGAATGCCTATCTTACGGAACCCAGCATACAACAGTTGCCCGTATTAGTCATCAGTTAGTAGGCGAGACATTGGGTCTGCACCCACATTACCACTGCCCTCTCTTTCAACTGCTTCAGAGATTATGGGTGTGGGTTCAAACGGCACAGGAAGGACATGTCCCTGATTAGTGGTATGTGGACACACATTGCAGGAACGCACAAAACTATCTATGTCTCGTCCCATCCCTGGCCAGAAAAAGTCTGCTCGGATATGGCCCTGGGTCTTCCTTTTGCCCATGTGACCTCCTGAGGCTGAACAATGACCCCATTCTAACACTGCTTGGCGGTACTTAGCAGGAACGACAAACAGCAATCGAACCTCGCCCTCGGGTGTTCGTGACTCACGGTAGAGTGGTCCTTGTTTGCGAAGGAACTTGGCTTGACCTTCCCGTGAATACTTTATCACTCTACCCTTTTGTTTCTTTTGCACGGCAGCAAGTGTCAGGTCAGAATGTTGTTCATGAACAACAACTTGGCTACACATCAGATCTTGCGGCGATTCAATGGTCACTGGGGTGACACAGTCTGGAGTCTCAGCCATGACTCGTGTTACTGCAGCCGAAGTCTGAGTAGCGTCATCTTCAGTGCAACTATCCTTGGTACTGGGAATATTGCCTATGATTAGGTCAAATAAAGGTTCTGGCATGACAACTGCGACTGTCGTACCAGTGTAAAATGGAGATGCCACCTGGATACATGCCTCAGGGAACAATCTCACTGATCCATCAATAAGGTTAGCTTGGATCTGTCAACTTGTGTACTGCTCAGGCCGAACTAGACTCTGCTTGACAGAGCAACCTGAGGAACCATTGTCTCTCAGGACCTTCACAGGAATGTCTCCCACGAACCCTGGCTGAATAAGGAAGGTACTGTCACCTGTGGGAGGGCCTGTGGAGGAAACAGCTAGCCACTCATGAGGCTGCTGAGTAAATGATGCAGCAAACATGGTGCCCTGTGAACTAGATACTTGAGGGGTCATACTCACTGCTTGGGAAGATGGAGCATTGGCCATCTATGGAGGGAGGTTCACTGTCGCTGTGGGACTAGTGAACTGTGGGGGAGTACTCGTACTGGTAGGGACGTGACCACCGTGGTGCTGCTGAGGAATGAAGGCTGCGTTTGCCTCCTGCCTCCAATACACTGGGGCTGGTGCTGAAAAGGTTTGTCCCATCGATCGATTGCGTGGCTGATACTGCTGTTGGTTAGGGTACCAGTTGTACTGCTTCCACTCAAGTTTCTGAGTGTTTTGCCCCTGGTCCTTCCACTGCGGTTTTGGATCTAGGCCATTATTCTGAGAACGGTCTTGTTGCTGGGGTTCAGTCAGAGACGGCTTCCCAGATTTATCAGCTTTCCTGTTCCAGGTATGCTGCTTGCAAGTTTCATACCTGTATGCAGTAAAGAATGCGTCAGCCTTCTTCATCATTTGGCTGGCATCTCTTACCTGGCAGATCTTAAGTTGAGCCATAAGTTCAGTAGGCCACGACTTTTCCAGCTGCATGCACAGCATCAGGTCAATTATCCCCTCACGCGTGGAAGGAGTTTCATCTTTCTCCATCCACTCATGTAAGTAAGCAGTAAGCCGGTCAAGAAACTGAACAGCACTCTCTTTATCCTGTAAACATGCCCTCATGAACTGACTCTTGGTGTCGTCAACTGTGAGACCGTATGCTCTGACGAGTGTGGCCTTCATCATCTCATATGTGAGATTGTCTCCACGAATTCTATGGAGAATATCGAGGGCAGGGCCCTCAAACAGGCTAAGAAACTGAAGCCGCTTAGCTGCATCATCCAGCTGGTAAAGTTGAGCCATGTCTTCAAAACGAGCTATGTATGGCTCGATTCTTTGTATGGGGGAAGCTTGATGTGTGGGGTCGCCATAACATGTGCAGGGAGAACGCTCATGGAGCTTGGACCAGCTGCACCAGATGTGTCTGAAGCCAAGGAATCGCGCTTGAGCTTCAACTTTTCAAATTCGTGTTTTTCGCGTGCTTCTCGCTCGGCACGTTCATGTTCTCGTTGTTCACGCTCGTATTCACGTTCTCTCTCACGTTGTTCTAACTCGTGTTGATGTTCTCTCTCGCGCTGTTCTAACTCGTGTTGATGTTGTTGTTGCTCTTGTTCTAACTCGTGTTCGCGTTGTTTCTGCTCGTGTTTGCGCTGTTCTCGCTCGTATTCGTGGACCTTTTTGCGTTCCTCTTACTGAATTCGACGCTCTCCATGAGCATGATTCTCGGCTGCTGTTCATAATTAAACCGAGAGAGGACAAACTCCTTAATTTCAGTTGGGTCCGTAAGACCCATATCTTTGGCTTCCTGTACATAGACACTGGTGGACATGATGCTACTCAATCTAATAAACTAGCGACTCAGTACTGACAGCAATTTTTTTCAGAGAAAGATGACTATAATCAAGAATAAAGAATATAAGCACAGATTAGTAGTGACCAGTTTTATCTAATTAAACTGGTAAAAAAAAAAAATAAACAACTGACTGTGAAAACTATTATGTAAATTAATAAAAATGAATCAACCATCACCAGTAAGGTAGCGCCTATAGACTTTAATGATAAATACCTAAGTATGAACAAGTGTGTATTATCTCGTGAATAGCTTTAGAGCAAGGAGTTAATATCCTGGGGAGGTCGCCAATTGTCACGGGGTTTTTAAGTGTAAGCAATATTAAAGGATAATTTTTTTCAATAATACTGTGAGCAGGGACAATGAATTGTCTTGCTAAAAATCGAGCAATGATTACTTTATGCTGGCTTGCTTCGCCAATTCTCTGAGAACGAGAATTTATAAACTTTCTCAACAGTACACAGCAGAGAATAATTCATCACAACTGCTGTTTGTTAGTATTGTTAGCCTCTGGAGAAAGTGACTTCACCCCTGACAATCAATAACTAATGCTATTAATGATAACAGATTCTTGCTGATGCATTAACTCCTAGATGGCACAATGGATTTTAAGCTTAATACAAAAAGACTGGCCTAAGTACCAGTTATGAATTGCAAAGCGTTTATGCAAGCTAGGAGCTGCAACTCGAATAAGCTTAATATGGAAAATAAAACACGAGTTTACATTACATTAAGCTCGAGAGAAAGAACTGTTAAATTTATTGATTACAAAGAATTAAATTTACGTTACATTGCAAAATGAATTCAAACTAAGGAGATCGCACTCACTCCCTCACTCAAAAGCTAAACTCTTAAGCCTAGGAAAATACGAAAAGAAAATACTGGTCAGAAAAGTGGACAAAGCGGATGACTGGGCGTCGTTACTGGAAGGACACTGCACTCGCTAAGTCTCTCGCCGATTCACCGTCTAGGTGGAAATTCAGGAACTGGACAACAGGAATACGCTCTGGGCCCAACCTGCTTTCATGGCGCTCAAACCTCAACTGACTTCAAATCGTGGGAAAGAGGCGAGCATCCAACCGCATTACTAACGGCTAGAATGAGCGAAACATGCCCATAATAAATCACTCATTGGAAATGCTAATGTCTCGCACAAAGACGATCATTTATGACAGTGAAAAATTGTTCTGAAAACACTCCCGACCGGGTAAATATGTAGCGATTAAACTGAACGATAAACACTGGGATTCCACTAGAGTTCGCGGTTTCCCACCAAAGGATGTCACGAGCCGACTCGTGACACAGTCTGTGTTTCAACAGAACACATTACAGGACGGGACATCACCACCGAAGCATAGGACCTATTCGGTGTGGGAGTTGCATGCAACACCTTCACTTTTTTCCTTGCTTCATAGTAGGAAATACCCTTTGTCGCCTTCACTGTGCAGACCTCTTTCTCCTCCTTCCACTTGGGACAATCCCTAGAGGAAGTGGAGTGAGCACCCTTGCAATGAAAGTAACAGAACAATCTCTGATTGTGCAGTGTTCAGCATCGTGACCCTGTGTTGCACATTTGCCACACACTGGTTGTGAAGCCTGACAAGTCTTATCTGTATGTCCATTGAGCTGACAATTCGAACACCTAAGAGGGTTAGGGATATACGGTCTTACGTTAAGTATTTCGTAACCAAATGTACTCCGTGAAGGGAGTACAACCTTGCCAAAAGTCAGTACAATTGTTGCAGTCTTCTTCCTTACCCCTTCCGTGAATCTGGTGATAAATCGTGCATCAATGACATCTTGCATAGCTAGTTCACATATGATATCGTTCTCCTCCATAACCATGAGATCCCTGCAAGTGATAACTCCCTTGCGGGAATTCATTGAAACTAAGATCTTCGACTCGACGTCATAACAATGAAACTTGCACATCTTTAAAAAAGTCCTTTACCTGAGAGAAGTTGAAAGTCTTTACAAGGAGGGAAGTCTTTACAAGGAGGTCTCAAATTTGCAAGTTTTTTTACCTGTTCAGCTTCCCCCGCCCAGTAATCAATGACCTTTTTAATAATAATGGGATTGAGACTGCTCAAGGGAGTAGAATCAAGAGCATGAATGATGACAAATGACGCATTATGTACAGGAATGTTGAGAGGTGTATGAGTCAATGGTCTGTCAGTCTGGGGGTGGTCAGTCTGTATGCCAGTCTGGGAGTCGTCAGGGCCACCTCCCCCCCTGAGGGGGGGCAGAGGCATCAGGGGCGTTCGCCATAGTTACCATTTCCCCTAACGGGGGAAGTGGGAAGAAGGAGAAAAGATGAGCAAGGGACAAACAACCCGGGACCAAACACCTAAGGCTGAAATGCCCTCTCAAACCATTCCAGGGAGGCCCGACCGTGTTAATTCACGCCCCAGAGCGATCAGCGTGGGGGACCTTCCGTGGGTAAAAAGCAAAGGTAATCTCAGTATACAGAAACAGACACCTACTGTTCCTAGCTAATAAGGAGGGAAGGAAAATGAGAAACTAGCTAGCCTAAAGGCACCAGAAGGGTGAAAAAAAAAAAAAAAGCTAATTGCCAGTGTGGCAGCCCTAAAAGCTAGAGGAGAGAGCAGCACAAAACACGTCTGACCTCCCCGCGACCATGCATCAAAGTCCGTCAAAAGCGGTCGTTTGACCGTGACTGAATATACTAACTGCATTGCAGGCTTGCCCATATGAATAGAACTGGGTAATTCTTCATCATCGTAATTTGTGGGTTTTGAGCAAGTGGAATCTGTGGTTTCTCACACTTCACTTATTGCAGTAATGAATGGGTGGGATTTCGATAAGGTTATAGGGTTGTAATTTGAAGTTCACGTTTGAGTGTAGATTATTCAAGAAAAAAATGATCTCTAAACCTAATTGTAAAAATAAAAATAAAGACAATAGTCACTTCAGATATGTGGTTTGAAGTTCAGTAATGGGAGGTGATACACAAGAATACAAAGGCATGCTCACTCGATATTGGTTTAGATACGATTATGGTTACAGTATGACTCATCAGGCGTATCATCTGCATTGGTGGAACGGAGGATTGGACTTCTGAGAAGCAGCAACACCTTGGATTGTTTTCTGCGCGTCTGATTTTTGTTATATAATTCGAATGTCAGGTCTCTGAGGTACAACAGTACTGTTATGTACTGTACCAAAAACCTTTATGTCATCACTTCGGCGATAATACCCTCTGTCAATACTGAACACATGGTAGGACTGTCTCAATAAAGACAGGCGCGGTGAGCGTATTTTTGAAGACATTTCGGTGGTTCTTATAGAAGACCAGGAGAGTCTGGGTAATTCATCAAACAGTTAAATGACCCAGGTCATCTCAGCCAACGGATCACTTATCTGAATATAACATACTGAAATAAGGCATACGTGCTATGACTCAGTCTCAGCTGAATAAGATTGTTTGGTGCTCAGGTGGAATAAGCCCTTCGGAAGGACGCAACCAAGAGAGACTTATGGGCTATATAATTATAACTGACGGTAGATGGTCGTGGGAGATGTAGGTGACGCTGCTGAGTGGTGAGAAGTTAGGTGTAGAAGGATGAATAAAAAAATGGCTTCGGATTGACACCCATAGACTGCATTAAGGTCTCAGCTAGACATTCAGTTTTTTGTATCAGGTATTGTACACATTCGTGTCGGCTGAGAAGACTCCCTAGCACGTCTTCCTTTGCGATTTTTTAGATATGGCTGGTTAATATGCTTTTGTACACTATATATGTAAAGTGAGGCGATATTAGAAGGATTTACATAACACAAAGGAGGAGAGGAAGGTGCAATAAGTAAAATAAATAGCTTAGGAACAGGTGTTAGGGAGCTTTCTTAACCCAGGAGTATACGGGCCTCAGTCTCCCTCTAAAATCGTGCTTGAAACATTTGATCTTTTATCCAGGATTCCAATGACACCCGGGCACCTACAGTTGCGTGCTGGACGTGCTAACCCGTGCACCACTGATTTCCACTAACATTATTGCCGGAGGGATCGTGCCATTTGGCGATGACAGGTGTACTTTACAATCAGTCTGTATTCTTACTGAGAGCGCGGTCTGCTTGCAATCCGTGAATTTTTGGAGTTTGTATGCTGATTCCATTCATTTTTTGTACTTTCCGCATCAGTTCATGTATGTTATTACAAGGTGAATCTGGCCTGATGGAGTACCTACAAGTGGTGGTGCAGTGCACTACGGGCAGAGCAGCTGCGACGTCCACCCGGGACACAAACCTCCTCATAATTCCCTGCATCTCATGGTGGGAAGGATCCCAGTCCCACTCTGGTGAAGTAATGTTTACCACATGAGGGCGCCGGATCCCTACATGCTGTATGTACTGTACGCTTCCTGTGGGACAGTCCAAAAGAAGCAGTGGCTCATGTATGGTCGACGAGTATCCTCGGCCAGATCAAATGAGGTCAAACCAAGAACACGAACAACAACGACGACGACAAAAACAAAAATAAACAAGGTTTAACTGAAATAAATTATTTTTAATGTACGGTAAACATTATCAATGTAAAATTTTATTTTAGACTTACGTACGAGCAGTGGTGGTATGAATATTGTTTGATCAAGTCGATGAGCAAATCATATACTAAATAATATATCACTGACGTTAACTGTGCAGTACACACAATCATACAGTTAGCTGCAAACTCCTGTGAGACTGATAAATATATGTTCCATTACCTTCAGTGCTGTGATGAAAACTGAGCTGGGATTATCTTCCATTTCTTTAGTTTGCCTGCTATATATGCCACGATTATGTGGGAATATTAAAGTGAATAACTGGGAAAATAAGCGTCGAGCCCCCAGAGTCAGATTATCAGATATATATCAAATTGAGGGATTCATCATAGTTTTATTAAACTGATTTCGTATTGTACTACACCCTATACAGTATATTAATAAACAGAGAGGGCAATTGTTATGCTCAGACACGGTGGCTCCAATATGAAAATATTGAACCAAATGTTCCAGAATGCTAAATGCTGCAGGGGTGCAACACTGTTTTCTAAAGGATGCGCAGTGCATTACGGATAGCTAAGATGTTGTCCTACATAGAAGCCTTCTCGGTAATCGTGTTCCTTCGAGTAGGTGTATAAACGCAAACCCATGATGAAAAATTACATATAATTGCTCATTTACTTAAGTCCTTCAGCCCTAGAACATAATATTAATGGTGAATATAATTGAGAATAAATAATGGATTTGGGTTCTACCTTATAAAGTGAGAAAGGGGAATATAAGCTTCAATGTTCAACTCCGTGATACCCACTGCAGTCAGAGAGCTCACAAATTCAATCATGTAAGTCGTTGGAACTCAGTGGAGAGTCAAACACGTACTGCTTTATGACTCAAACTGTAATATCTTATTGCCACAGACATCTCTTCCTTTTTCAGTTCAGAATCATCGTCATCGGACCCTCCAAGGTGCCAGACCTAGAAATGGCTTTGCCACCGAGCTCCTGTGGAATGAATATCTAACGTCAGCCAGTCCGCCATCCGTCAAAACTATGTCGTAGTATTGTGACTCGTTCTTTGGCGTAAGCTTGTAGAGTAGGCAAGTTTATACACATTTTGGGAATATGCAGGGATTATGGAAATCTGACAGGCTTGTTTCGCAAGGGTTGGGCGCCGCTCAGCAATGTTTCCGAGATGCACAGTTTCCTAAATTTTGTGCTTTGTTTTGGTAAGTATTGATTTGTTGGGGTAAGTTTGGATAGATATGAGATTTAGTTTTGGTGAGATAGGTATGTTATGAGTTTAAAGCTAAGTTGTGGTGGGAAAATGTTGTGGTTGAAAATACTATATTATTTGGATCAGACAAGTAGACACATAGAAACATGGGTAGACAGATGGATGGGTGAAGGAAATTGTTAATGTGAATGGATAGAAGGATTCACAGTCAGAGAAGTTGTTTTGTGGATAATGGTTACACAGATTGATGGGTGAATGGACAATATATATATATATATATATATATATATATATATATATATATATATATATATATATATATATATATATATATATATATATATATATATAAGTATTGATTTGTTGGGGTAAGTTTGGATAGATATGAGATTTGAGTATCAACTGCAGGACCGGCCTATCCCAACCGAAGTGAGGCCGATACAGCCAATGTATCTCTACCAAGTGGCTTAGGCTGTCTGGTAGAGACTGTATGTAGGGTGTGAAGTGCTTGTAAATGTAATTGTAGTGTTGGAGTGGCTTTGGATGTGTGTGTAGTCTGTGAAACAAGTGTAATCGGCCCACGCAAGCCGACTAGGTGCAAGCATAACTTATAGTATGCGACACTGGTTCAACCACAGCACCCCTGATGTCCGCCAAGCAGTACGTGGACAGGAGAACGCTCTCAAAGATATTGACCCTGGCGGGGCGCGAACCCTCGCTCTCCAGTGTACGAAAACGCACACCTTACTACTGCACCACAGAGGCTCCATATATATATATATATATATATATATATATATATATATATATATATATATATTCCTGTGGCACCCCACGGAATGCATAGGGCCTCGATGAACTCTCGCCACCAATATTTGTCTCTTGCAATCTCCTCCAGGTCTCACCAGCACTCCTCTCCTGCTTCTCTTTTCATTTTCCTCAACCAGGTTTCCCTCGGCCTACCTTTGCCTCTTCTTCCTCTAGCAGTCCACTCTGGCACATCCTGTATTAAACTGCCTTATTCTCTACATATGTGCCCCAGCCACTTCCAGCGACAGTCTCACATATTCATCAACTGGTTCCACTCTCGTAATATCCCTTACTCTTTCATTTGTAACTGTCTTGCCACTTTACACAAGAATCCTTCTCAGTATTTTATTATCAAATCCCAATACTTTCTGATCTGTTGCAATTTTTTTGTAACTTGACTCATGCCCAAAAATTAAAATTTGTCTAACCATGGACTTGTAAATTTTTACTTGAGTTTGTACCGAGAGCATATTATTATTCCAAACATATTTCAACATTCCAACAGCCCGCCAAGCCTGTCTAATCCTCTCCTTAATTTCAGTGTTAAATGATCCATTTGATGATACAATCATTCCCAGCTATTTAAAATTTTCTACATTCTTTACCACATTATTCCTAATTACACAATCGATTTGATTCTCCACATCCATATTAATAATTTCATTTTTTCCTCAATTTATCACCAATCTCACTTTTTCTCCTTCCTCCACCAGACAATCAATCACCCCCTGCATCTCGTAAATACTTCCACAAATCAGTACAATATCATCGGCAAAGTCCAAATCCATCAACATCTTATATTCTTTCCAGTTAATTCATGCACCTGTTCTCCTTACAACCTTTCTCATAACATACTCCATAACAAAAACAAACAGAAAAGGCGGAAGAACTCCTGCTTGAACCACTCCTAACATCAAATGGATCACTCAAAGAACCACCCACCAATACCTTACATAATGTACCTTCATGCAGGCTTCTAATAATATTTACAAACTTTTCTGGTATACCATAGAATCTCAGAGTTTTCAACATAGCTCCACGTGAAACACTATCAAACGCCTTTTCAAAATCCACAAAACACATACTAAGTGGCATTTTCATCTCACTAGCTTGTTGCATTAGATGCCTTACAATAAAAATCTGATCATTACAACCTCGACCCTTTCAAAATCCCGCTTGTTCTTTTAAAATTTTATAGTTTACTGGCAGTATTCTGTTCAACAAGATTTTTAAAAAGACTTTTGCAGTGTTAAAGTTATCCCCCTCCAATTGCCACACACACTTAAATCTCCCTTTTTTGGTATTTTTATAATCACTCCATTTTTCCACTCTTCTGGAATTCCACCATTCTCCCAAGCCACATTAAAAAGTTTCAAAAGTGCATTCATCAACTCATCATTTCTACCTTAAGTAGTTTAGGAAATATTCCATCCTCTCCTGGCCTTAAAATTCTTTAATTCCTTTACAGATTTTGCTGCCTCTTCCAAGGTTATAACGCCTGCTTCTATCTGCATATCTCTCTCTGCTGGCAAAATATCCTCTTCAGCTGGGATTGGTCTATTTAAAACAGATTCAAAATGCTCTTTCCACCTTCCTTTTATATCCAGATCTTTAGTCATCAAGTTACCATTTCTATCCCATACAGGTATTTCCTTCCTTCTCTTTTCAGTCCCAGTTAACTCCTTTATGGCCTGATACACTGCTCCTGTGCTCTGACCGTCATTTTTACTTAACTTAATTTCTGTCCCTGTTGCCTTTTCATCAAATAGCCTCCTCTTATCACGTCTAACAATTCTTTTTACTTCAGAATGTTAACTTTAGTACTTTGCTCTAAGTACTTCAGCTACCTGGTCATAAACATGTTCTTCACTTCTTAACTTCGCCTATTTCCTTTTCTGAATTGCATTCCATGTTTCATTGGACATCCACTTTTTCATTCTCGCTTTTCCCTTTTTCTTAATAGTAACCTTAGCACTCTCATGCAAAACCTCTTTTACTTCTGTCCACATTTGATTAATATCATTGTCTTCAGATTCCATCAAAGTCTACAGGACTAGAAACCTGTTCCTACATTCCCACCGAAACTTTTCCTTCCTATTCTCATCATTTCTCAGCTCATCAAAATCATAATTATTACCTCCTGTACAATTACCATTAATATTTCTCTTAAGTTTTATTTTAATCTTTGACACAGGTTGATGATCACTACCTATATCTGCCCCCCTCCTTACACAAACATCTTGCAAATAACTCCTATGCCTTCTGCTAATTGCAGTGTGGTCAATCGGGTTACCGTATTTACCACATGGTGAAATCCAAGTAGTTTTATGTACTTTTCTATGCTCAAAAATAGTTCCACCAATCGTAAGGTCATTTACCAAACAAAAGTTTCCAAATCGCACCCCATTTTCGTTTCTTATACCAACACCCTCCTTACTCATAGAATCTTCAATGCCATCCCTGCTACTACCAACAATCGCATTAAAGTCACCAATGCAAACTAACACATCGTGTCTTGCCATTCTATTCACTACATCCTGCAGCTTCTCATAAACTCATTCTTAATCAGCAGCCTCATTTGTCGGAGCGTACCCTACCGCCATACTGATATTACCATGTTCAGATTTTATTCGAGCATAAAGCAAGCGCTCATTAATTGGCTCAAACTCACATAGTGCCTTACAAGCATCTCTACTCAACAGTAAGCCTACTCCTTGGTAATGATTTCCATCACTCCTACCAGAAACCAACAACTTAATACTATCTTCCAAACTCATTTTATCAACTCCAAGCATCGTCGTTTCTGTAACAGCACAAATATATGCACCATTCCAGTTTCTTATTCTTAAGGTTCTTTGTGGATGTATAAACTTATTCCTACACAGTGGGATTCTTAGCACCCCCTGTCCACTTAAGGGCTACACGGAACTGAGGGCCATTGCTTCATAACCAGAGTTCATCATGATTTCTTTGGCAGAAAAATATTTTACCCTGGAGCCAATGCCAGTGGCTCGCAGGAACCAGACAGTGGAGAGAGGAAATTAACTAAAAGAAAAGAAAATCTAGGGGTTAGGACAGACAAAGTACAATGGAAAGAGAGACAGCAAAATGAATTTAGATAAAAGTGTCCCTTTTAGTCGCCTCTTACGACAAGCAGGGAATACTGGGGAAGTATTCTATCCCCCCTTCCCTAGGGGGATATATATATATATATATATATATATATATATATATATATATATATATATATATATATATATATATATATATATATATATATACCGGTATCTATCTATCTATATTAGTTAAGATAACAGACTGATCTGTATGTGAACTCATCAGACTGCATGAAGCCAGCCACTTCAACCTGTCACTCCCAGTGGTCTTAGGCTGATCCGGTGCTGAAGCATTGCCTCTGGTGCTATAGTGTTGTGCACAACGTAAGTGAAATATGTATGTCACAATGACGTGTATACAAAAGAATGAATGAGACAGATACATTGATACATGAGTGCTGACAGTTTCGGGCAACATTATTGCACGAGGTGGAGAGTTGCCAAGCTTCGCTGGAGTATCCATTATACCTCTCGTTAATCTAAAGGTAACTAAAATACTTTTTGTCGGAAGCACATGCTTTTGCCTAAGGCAAAGCCGACAGGTAAATAAGTGGTACACCTGGGGAATTTGTTTATTCTTGAAAGAAAGCTCGAATATCTGCTCTTGGAGAACTATGAGCGACATTCTTCTAAAATTCAAAGTTGCTCAGCGCGAAATTTTCAGTTGGTTTAACACGTTAGCTCTTGCGTCAGTCGACGCATCATCCGACTATTTGGCGATCTTCATTTTTTTCCCTCCATCAAGGAAAGGTCGAATATCTGCTCTTGAAAAGCTGTGAGCGATTTTAAAAATGAAATACAAAGCTGCTCAGCTTGTAATTTTTAGCCGATCTAACATGCCAGCTGTTGTGTCAGCTTACACATCAGCTGAATATTAGACGATTTTCAATTTCTGCTATAAGACGACATTTTAGTGCCTTTCGTATTAAAAGTTGCTCAGCTCGAAATTTTGAATAGATCTGACGTGTCGACTGTTGCATCAACTGATGCATTGTTTCGCCGCAGGTTTACACTATGCAGATCGTCTCTTCGTATTAAATTAACCATTTTCATGGTCCAACATGAAAAATTGTGGCTGTTCTAAACTGAATAATAAACAGGTTACGGAGAAAAATATAAGATAAATGATCCCAACGAATACTGAAGACTTGACAAGCAGAAAGATTAGTTGAGAAGAGGCAACATATTATGTCAGTACATTCTTCATGACGGAAAATATTGTACAGGGTGTTCTAAGTCAATGAGAATAATACTGTAGGCACCAAGTTAATAGAAAATGAAATGGAGAGCCTAATGTGGCTGTAAGATAGAAGAAAAAAAATCATAATGGGATGAAATGGGTTACAAAGTGGACTGTGGTGGAGTTGGTTGTGTTGTGTGGGTTAAACTGGGTGAAGTGCTGGTGGGAGAAATGTTGTTGAACTCCTGCTGGCCTTTTATTGTCTACGGGCCTCCCTCACCCTCGCATGCCTGTTTTCATTTTTGCTTACCTCTCTGACCCGTTCTTCTCTTTTTTTATTTTTCACATTTTGTTCACGTCTCGTCGTTTCTTCATATTTCTCTCTCTCTCTCTCTCTCTCTCTCTCTCTCTCTCTCTCTCTCTCGGTAGATTGATAGATAAATAGATAGATAGATATAAATATATGCATATATATATAAATATATATATATATATAGAGAGAGAGAGAGAGAGAGAGAGAGAGAGAGAGAGAGAGAGAGAGAGAGAGAGAGAGAAAATCAATTTACAGATGCATATACGGTATATATATATATATATATATATATACATACAGTATATACCGTATATGCATCTGTAAATTGATATATATATATATAATCCGTTTGAGTATCCACTGCAGGACCGGCCTATCCTGACCGAAGTCGGGACGATACAGCCAATGTATCTCTACAAAGTGGCTTAGGCTGTCTAGTAGAGATTGTATGTAGGGTGAGAAGTGCTTGTAAGTGTAATTGTAGTGTTGGAGTGGCTTTGGATGTGTGTGTAGTCCGTGAACCAATTGTAATCGGCCCGCGCAGGCCGATTGGGTGCAAGCATACTTTACAGTAAGCGACACTGGTTCACCCACAGCACCCCTTGTGTCCGCCAATGAAGTACGTGGCCGGGTGAACACTCCCAAAGTTTATTACCCTGGCGGGGCGCGAACCCTGGTCCACCCGTGTACGAAACGCACACTCTACAACTGTACCACAGAGGCTCCATATATATATATATATATATATATATATATATATATATATATATATATATATATATCCCATTGAAACCCAGTGTCCGGAATATTGGACAGATCTGGGATTTTTCAAGTCTTTATAAAGTAGGGAACCCCCGGGTAGGGACCTATGAGCTTCGCGACTATGAGCCGATAGGCGGAGGGCGGTACGCTTAGTAGCCACCCAGCGCCATGCCTCGCCCAGCACCCCTGGGATATATATATATATATATATATATATATATATATATATATATATATATATATATATATATATATATATATATATATATATATATATTCCGCTTACAGAGAGAGAAAGAGAGATTTCAAATCATCGCACTTTCTGTCGCATCCTTTCCAATTGCTAGTTTTCACACGTTACTTTTCTGCTACTGTATGTTCAACTCCCATTCTTTACTGCTTTCTTTATATCCTTATTAGTAGAAACTGCAGCAATGTCTTGTTATATGCTTGTTATTTTTTTTCTATTGAAGAAAGATTAAACTAAATTTAGGAGCTTGATACAGCCTCAATGAATTCCTTCATTACGATTTGTCTTCCCGAAATTGAATAGAATCGCCTTGGGTTTTTAAGATTTTACTGCCAATATCATTACCGAATTAAAAACTCTGATCACATGCAAATACAGCAAACGTAGTTCACTGCTTTTCAGTTGCATGGTTTACATATATATCAGGTCGTACGAAAATCCTCCATGGTTCTAGTATTATAGGTGGCTGAAGGATTTTCTGTCAACCAAACTTCGCCCCGAATGCAGATTTCTGTACCCTTTTTGCACTACGTACTAAATTCTGCTTTTCAAGGATGATCACCAATCCATTTTTTTTTTTACCTCTAATCTAACTTAAAGTAACCTAACAAATTACATACCAACTTAACCAGCCTAACCTGATCCTAAAATGACAGTCCAAACCTACCACTGACTTCCTCGGATTAGAAAAGTGCAAAAATAGCATACAGTAAGGAAATATTGGGAAAGTGGGATCGAGTGCCTCGATAAAAGACCTGACAACGTCGCACCTTCATCATCTCGCCAAACAAAATGAGGTATTATTTTAAGTTAACATTAGGTTAGGCTTAAGTTGGGTTGGTATATGTTAGTTTAATGTAAAATCACGCTTTTTTGATGATGTTCTTATTTGGTTTGTCAAACTGTTTCTTTTATTCTCGAGTGAAACTGCGATGATGCTGAGTCATTTCTAGCTGAACTCGCTGTGACGTTGCCAATGTGTCTGGGTGCCTAAGTTTAGAAATAGAAAGAAAAAAAAAACGCACCTCGGACATGGGTAATCTCCTACGGGTTTTATAACTTATTCTACGGCAACCAAGCCTCGCGTCCTCTGGGGTTCCAGAAAATAAAATAAAATAGATATTACCATTTTCACAGTTTTCTCTTTGTTCCTTTTTTAATATTATTTTCATTCATTTTTCTCCGGAAAGACTCTTTGAGAGAGTTTAGTATTTTAGCTTATGCTTTTACTGTTTCATTTTACCACCATATTAATTACGCTCATTCGTCTCTTTTCTTTCATTCTTATTTTCCCTCACCTGTATTTACTGAATATTTCGGTCTCTTACGGCCGATTTTGAAACCACTATTTTATTTATTTATTTATTTTTAAGATGTTAATCACCGAAATCTTTACATTCGGCGATGGTGTTAGGGAATGCACGAATTAATAATATTCCATGAAATCTTCAGCGACCTCCACACCCAGTGAAGCTTATGCTGGAGTAGATGGGCCAGTGGTTTAACGGTTAGTATTCTCAGCTCGCAGTTTGAAAAGCTTAGTTCGATTTCTGAATTGGTCAGGCTCTTGTGCACAATTGATTCCTTCTTGTCTCTGTTCATCCATCAGGATAAATATGGATCTGAATGTAACACAGGTGGTCGCAAGAAGTATGCTGGATGATTAATATGTGAAAAAAAAAAAATGTTGAGAAAAGCTTTTCGCTAATTAGGGAGTACTAGAGGGTTCCAGGTGGTTCTCACAGTTTCTGTTACGTGTCAGTGTTGCCATTTAGCCTGCGATTGTGAGCAGAGTTATTTTGTAAAGTTATACATTAGTTTTTATTCTTTTTCATTATTATGCTTTATTTTGATGCTTAGATTATGTAATTTTATTTCAGTTTGTAGGCAAAACCATTTAGAGTATTATGTAATGTAAGAATACTCTGGATATTTTGGATGTTTTCAAGTTGGTAGCTTGCTTCTCCGAGAATGAAGTAAATCATTCTAGTATACAGAAAGCTTATATAAGGATGGAGAAAGGACAATAGGAGTTCTCAGCTCAGACTGAGTTTAGTTCAGTGTCAGTTCAGTGTCAATGCATTAATGAAGATTGTATAGCTCCAGTACTAGTGAAAACAATGAAGTGAAGTTGGCAAGCATGAAGGGTAATTATTTGGAATATTAAGACAGCAAAGTTAAGAAGCCAGTGTTTATTTACAGAGACTGAGATGATCTCGTTGTTGCACATCGAAAAGCTGACCATAAGAAGAGCAACTTACTGGGCAACGCCCTTCCTATGCTGAACTACTGCTGTTGAAGCCTGTGGCAGTATGGGACGGGGATGTAACAATGAGGTCAGGAGTGTGGATCTTTAGAAAGGCGCTGCAGTGAGTCTAACCTTCGATATGGAGGCAGAAGGTCTACAGAGAAGAGATCGAGTTAGGCAGGATCAGGCATGTCTGGCAGTAATCATGAAGCTATTACAAGCACAAAGTATACAGTTCCAAGCACAGAATGAAGGGCAGAAAGAACGCAAAGAACAATAGCAAGCTCAGACTGAAAGACAAAAGTAACTCAAAGAACAATACACACACAGAGTGAAAGACAGAAAAAACTCAAGGAACAATTAAAGGCACAGAACAAAGAACAAGAAGAACAATATGAACAGCCTCAAGAAGCATTACAGAAGCAACAGAGGGAATTACAGCTGAGGATGCAAGGATGGCTAGATGCTTTCGTGGGGGAAATGAAGCAAGGACAATATCAGTTGAAGGAGGAAGTATACACTGAGCTATGGTAGCAGAAGTATGAGGTAAGCAATGATGTGATAGAGTGCAGATAGCACGTGGACGACCAGCTGAAGCATATACTGTAGATGACAAGATGAAGGATATAGACGGCTATTTGAAGATAATTAGTGAGAGAATTGAGACAGTGCAGAAATATTGCACTGCTGAGCCTGAGGTTAGTGTACAGGGATCATTTGGAAAAAAAATAGACTGAATGGTGGACCTTGACGAATCCCAAACATGGGGGAGGCGGTGGCTGAATCGGTAGAGAGGCGGCCTGCAGTCCTGATGGACCCAGGTTCGAATCCCGGCTGGGACAGGGAACAGTTTAAGGATTTGAATTTCATAAAAGCAGACTTTCCTGATCTACCAGATAACCCGCCGACATGTCATAAAAGTACCCCCGCGGATACCAATACACCAGTCCTGTATGAGACGGCCCTAGCATGTATTCAATATGGACGGTGGGTGTTGGCTCCGAAGTGGTGACATGTAGAGAGGTGTATGGTATGTAGGAGAACTACTGGGCCTTGAGAGCAGGCTGTGAAGCCTATGCCCAGAAGTCGGACACATAAAAAAAAAAAATGTGAAGGTAGCATTACTGTACACGGTTGTATAATCAGAATGCAGAAATATTAAGTCCTGGACTTAATTATGATGCCCCAGTTTTTAGGCCCCAAACCAGTGAAGTGCATGGCTATAGTGGGGGTCAAATTAAAACAAACCCCAGAAAATAGATAGCAAAGTATCTTGGGAAGCTTACTATGCGCAGTTTGAGTTACTTGCTGATCAGAATGGTTGGGATGATGCAGCTTGCTACTAGTCTCAAGGATGCTGCAATGGAGATTCTTGGGCAGAGGTCCGTGAAGGACAGGAACAGTTATCAGTCCCCAGTAGAAGTGCTGAAGCACAGATAATGGGACCATGTATCAGACTGAGGTTTACAGAGCAAGATTTCTGAGCCGTGTATGGGCTCGAGGAGAATCCCTACAGCAGCTTGCTCATGACCTAGAGAGTATGGCACAAAAAGTATACCCTGGAGCAGCACCCAACCTGTTGTCTATTCTTCTGAGGGACCAGTTCATCGATGCTCTTGATAGTGCAGAGCTGAAAGTGCAAGTGAGGCAGCCACAACCCAGAGGCATGCAAGAAGCACTAGCCAGGGCCCTAGAATTTGAGTCTAACGTCAGGTCCAGGTACATCCACTTTTCAGACAGGTCGTAGTGCAGGATTCAAGGAAAGAAAGAGGCAGGTACATGAAGCAGAAAAATTTGAACGAAGTTGCTGGCATTGTGGGAAGCCAGGACATCGGAAAGTGGACTGCTACAAGCGGGACAAAGAACTGGAGAAGATCACAGGAGGTTGATGGTTCTGCAAGAAGCCAAGACACAAGAAGGTGGATTGTTACAAATGGAAGAAGGAGCAGGAACAGAACAGTGCAAGGAAACCCACGATTGCAACAAATGTGTGTTGGACAAGTGGTGAGGTGGGATGCTTCAGCTATGATTATCCAAATGAGAAGGACAGCCAGAAGAAGGCTGCAGAAGACGAGAAGGATGAGGGTAAATTAGTAAAGGCTGGTGATTCCAGGTTCAGCCCTGCAACCAAGGGCTACTGGAGTCAATGGAACCTTCTTTGTTTGAACAGTGGACTACTGGAGTGTCAGTGGAAGACAACTGATAGCCTAAGCAGGTATTGGCAACTGGTGGTTCCGAAGAAATTAAGGTCCGAGATCTTGGATGAGTCCCATAACCAGATCACTAGTGGGCACTGGGGAGTGAAGAAAACTCTAAGTCAGCTGCGACAGAGGTTCTACTGGACTGGCATGCATCAGGATGTTGAAGAATGGTGTCGGACCTGTGATGTATGCTGTGCCAAGAAGAGACCCAAGAAACGTGGTTGCTCCCCTTTCCAGCTGTACTAAGTGGGTTCACCTACAGACAGATCCACAGTGAAAATTGCTGGACCTCTGCCACTCACTGAAAGAGGAAACTGGTATATATATGTGTCGCCACAGACAACTTCACAAAGTAGCCAGAAGCCTACGCCATCCCTGATCAAAAAGCTGCGACTGTTACTCAGGTGTTGGTTGACCAGTTTTTCTGTCGATCTAGAATGCCACAAGATCTACATTCAGACCAGGGTAGAAACTTCGAGTCTGTTGTGTTCTGTGAGTGCTGCAAGTTACTGGGGATCAAGAACACCAGGAATACCGCCACAGTCAGATGGGATGATGGAGAAATTCAAATGGACTGTGGGACAAGAACTGGCCAAGTACTGCAATGAGGGACAAATGGAATGGGACCAGAAATTACCCGCATTGCTGATGGCATATCGGTCTGCATTCCATGAGTCTACTGGCTACACCTATGCAAAACTGATACTAGGCCACGGGTTATGCTTACCAGTTGACTTGTTAATGGGAGGACCACCTTGTTAGAAGCTGCTCACAGACACCTCCAGCTATGTGAATCACTTCAGGAAAGGCTGGCTGAGGCACATCATCAAGTGCGAGGAGCCCTTAGGTTTTTAGGTGAAGTGATGAAGAACAAGTATGATGCCAAGGCAAGTGAGGCGAGTTTCGAGGATCGTGACAGAGTTTGCTTATACACTCCTCAACGGAAGAAGGGACAATCACCCAAGCTGACCGTGGATCGGGCCTTACACTGTATTGGACTGCCTATCAGACATAACGTACCGGATTCAGGGAAGCAGGTGGTACATGTGAATCATCTGTGGCAGTACCATTGGCCAGGGCAGTATGGCTGGGACGTCTCCAAGGAATCGTGCTCACCTGTAGCCAAGGATGTTGAGGAGGACCACGGAGCTGAAGTACAAGCGTATGGTGACAGTTTCCCGAGGGAAGAAGTGAATTAAGAAGAGGACCAAGACATTCCAGGAGGAGTGGACTGTGGAGGAGCAGGGACGTCGTCGGAAGCGGCATAGAAGACCTGATAAGTTGAAGGATTATTTTGTGTATAATCAATTGTTTAGTTTGGATTAAGGATTATGTTTGTATACATTGTGTAGTTTTGTCGGGATGACAAAGAACTAGGGAAGGGTAGTGTTGAGAAGTGGAGTTTGCTAGTTAGGTAGTACTGGAGGGTTCCCGGTGGTTCTTGCAGTTTCTGTTTGTGTCAGAGTTGCGAGTTAGCATGCTATTATGAGCAGAGTTATTTTGTAAAGTTATACATTAAAGTTTGCTCTCTTTTTCTTTATAATGCTTAATTTTGGTGTTGGTAAATTATGTAATTACATTTCAGTTTGTATGCCAAAGCATTTACAGTGTTATTTTTGTGGTAGGTGGGGACGCTCACTATCCACTCACTCGATGTATTGCTGCTCTCGGGTGTCTGCCCTTTCCTCTCCTCCATCCTTCTTTCCTTCCATCCCCTTCTGTCTTTTTCTTCATTCTTGCCTTGTCCTTCTGCCTACGGGTGACTTTACACTCTCTCTTCTGTCTTTCTTTCCTTCATTCTTTCCTTTTCCTTCTGCCTGTGGGTGACTCTACACTGAGTGACAAGCCAAATGGTTTCCTGTAAACCAGGAAACCATTTACTACGCTGGGTGGTAACCATATAACCAAATTTTAGCACCTGGTGGTTTAGTGGGTAATTATTGCGCTCCAGTCGTATTGAGCCGGTGAAGGTTTATATCCAAGGGATGGTTGGGGTTGATTACTCATGTAATGCCACTCAGGGATGAGTGAGACTGGTCACTCTCATCTTTATTGTCGAGACCAACTGCCTAGCCCCGGGCTCCTACGCTCCTCTTGGGGCAATGTAGGATTGGATGATGGATGAATGGATGGATGTAATTTAAGGAAACTCTAGATATTTTGGATGTTAACAGGTTGGTAACTTGCTTTTCTGAGCATGTAGTAAATCATTCTAGTATATAAAAGGCTTATACTGTATAAGGATGAGGAAGGGACTACAGGAGTTCTGAGTTCAGTTTGAGTTTAGTTCAGTGCCAGCACAGCATCAGTACATTAGTGAAGATTGTATAGCTCCGGTACTTGTGAAAACAGTGAAGTTGGCAAGTATTAACTGTAATTATTTGGAAAATTAAGACTGTGAACTTAAGAAGCCAGTGTATATTTATAATGCCTGAGCTGATGTCGTTGTTGCTCACCGAAAGAACAACTCATGTGGCATCATCTTTTCCATACTTAACTACAGCTGTTGGAGTCTGTGACAGTGTGGGACGGGGATGTAACAATACTGATTTACCTTAATGACCATAGAGCCATCAATAATCTAAGTCCATACCCTCTCTGAGTCTTCACGTTGGGAATGCTCTCACTGAGATGCACACATAATTACTGTCGAAGTGGCCTTTAGCCTGCCTCTTTTCTCACGCTGTTGTTCCTGGATCTGACTCACTTTCTCTGTCACAGGCACCAGGTGTTGTGTTTATGCCAACACCTTCTCTCTGCGTCAGATTCCTAGTTTTCATTTCTGTCTTCAAAAACTGTTTATGTGGGCGCCATAGCCCTCTGCTGAGTTTATCACTGACATTCATGAATGTTTCTCCTATTTGGTCAAACGGGAGGGATGACTGCATTGTCATAATAGTGACATGGTAATTTTGATATTGCACGTTAAAATCTGTGCATGCAGGTGGTCTATCAATGGAAATCATTTTGTCTCATTAATCTCAGTATTTTTCAAGTCTTACGAACGGGCATTGTAAAACCATTCCTGTTTCCAGTACAGTATACTGTGTGAGATCCCCTTTCAAGACAAATTCATTGGCCCAGCTGTAATGAAGCTGATGGTATGGGAATAAAGTAGGCTGCGAGCAGCCTTTTCATGACATGGTTACAAGAACTGTTCGACTTCAAAAAATGACTAATTAAACTAAGCTTTGAGTTGGACAGCTAAAGGAGCTAAGCAGTTATCTTCGAATTCGTCTATATGTCCGTTCATCCTTTTTGCCAAACAGAAGCAAACTAAGACAAAAAGCTTTAGGTGATGATGTTTGAACAGAATCAACTTAATGTGTAATCTACATAGGACTCATGAAGCTCATGTTAAAACTATCTTGGTTACTGCACTAACCACGAAAACTGGCAAAATACTCAGACTGGACATTATGGTGAACTTGAGGCACATGCTGTGTGGTTTCTGCATACTATACGTATTTGTAAAACTATCCAACGTAGCATAGAAGCGTTTATTGAAACTGGGAGATTATTTCTCTGCAGATATGTTTTATACACACACACACACACACACACACACACACACACACATATATATATATATATATATATATATATATATATATATATATATATATATGTGTGTGTGTGTGTGTGTGTGTGTGTGTGTGTGTGTGTAAGAATATGTTCTGGAAGGAGGTGAAGAGAGTAAGACAGGGTGGTAGTGACGTTAGTAGGGGAGTGAAAGATAAAAATGGTAGATTTTTAGTGGAGAAGGGAGAAAAAGTAAGCAGGTGGGGAGAATACTTTGAGGAATTGTTGAACATAGAGAATGGAAGTAATGAGAGTATAAGTGGTTCGGGAATGGCTGGGAGAAGGAGAGAGGTGAGAAGACAAAAAGAAATCAGTAAGATAAAAGTTGTGGAAGCAATGAAGAAAGTCATTTTGTGGAAAGCCCCAGGAATTGATGGAGTGTGTGGTGAAATGCTGAAGCGTGGGGGAGAGATAGTAGTAGAATGGGAGGAAGGTAGAGTCCTGGAGGATTGGAAGTCAGGTACAATTATTCCCTTGTACAAAGGAAAAGGGGAAAAAGAAGTGTGTGGTAATCATAGGGGCATTTGTCTTCTTAGTATAATAGGAAAAGTGTATGGTAGAATACTTATTGACAGAGTTAAGGAAAAAACAGAGGAATTAGTTGGAGAAGAACAGTGAGGCTTTAGGAATGAAAGAGGTTGTGTAGATCAGATATTCATTCTTAGATCTTTTGTGGAATAGTTTCTAGTGAAGGGAAAGAAGTCGTATGCGGCCTTCATGGATTTGGAGAAAGCATATGACAGGGTGGATAGACAAGGATTGTGAAAAGTATTAAGAATATATGGAGTAGATGGGAAGTTGTTGAATGCTGTGAAGAGTACGTATGATGGTGCTAAGGCTGCAGTGCATGTGGATGGTGAACTGAGTGATTTTTTCTCTTGAAGGTTGGGTTGAAACAGGGATATGTCATGTCCCCCTGATTGTTCAAGCTGTGCATGGATGGGGTAATAAAAGAGATACAAGGTAGGGCAGTGGATGTTGGAGTGGC
The DNA here is from genome assembly GCF_032717465.1 of Coenobita brevimanus. NCBI lineage: Eukaryota > Metazoa > Arthropoda > Malacostraca > Decapoda > Coenobitidae > Coenobita > Coenobita brevimanus. The sequence goes on from NC_137032.1 coordinate 8,608,665, forward strand.
CCTAGTGAGCGAGGGTAGTGTTTGGAAACTCCCTGTACTGCTGTTTGCAGATGATACTGTGTTGTTAAGTGAAGACGAAGGGGAGCTGCAAGGCTTGGTGGATGAATTTGGGAGAGTGTGTAAGAAACGGAATCTAAAGGTGAATGTAGGGAAGAGTAAAGTGATGGTCTTTGAGAGAGGTGATGTCAGCGAATGTACAGTGACGTTGGATGGTGAGGAGATGGAAAATGTGAGTACGCTTAAGTACTTGGGTAGTGTGATAAGTAAGGATGGAAATTTGGAGCGTGAAGTGCTTGAAAGGGTACAATAAGGAAGAAAGGTTGCGGGTTCCTTGAAAGCAGTGATAAGAAACAGGGAAGTGAGCATGGAAGTGAAAAATTTACTACATGACAGTATTGTGATACCAACTATAACGTATGGAAGTGAAGCTTGGACGTTATTGGAAGGGCACAAGTCAAGAGCAGTGGAAATGAGTTATTTAAGAGGAGCCTGTCACATGGAGAGACATGCTGACAAAAGAGGATATAAAGGAGCGTTGTGGTGTGGATGTGGATATGATTGGAAGCACTGGGCGGAACACACTGAGGTGGTTTGGCAGTGTGGAGAGGATGAAGGGTGAGAGACTGACGAGGAGAGTGTATGTGAGTGAGGTGGAGGGGGGGAGAGGGAGGGGGAGGCCGAGGATGAGATGGAGGGATGGAGTGGAGAGATATATGAGAGAGGGGGGGGTGTTGGGAGCAGGGCAGTGGAATGGCGGGTGACAGGGCGACGTGGAGGCGATTTGTTTGTGGCCACCACGTACGGGATTAAGGCGTCTGGCAATAGATAGATAAATAGAATATTGAACACATTCTTCTACAAGAGAACAGGGAGAATGGACCTGAAAATGGATATGGAGAAGCAAAGAAGGAAATCGACTGCATCATAGTAGATAAGAACAACAGGACCACTAACATGACAGTTAGCAAAAAATATATATAAATACAGAAAGAGACCACGGAATGTTAGGTAGCACACCCAGATTCAATTTCAGAAGTGAGAGAAAGAAGCTGATTAAAAAATAAATGTATGCCCAATAAAAGTGATCACAAAGTTGTCCTACAGTTAGAAATAAAGAACTGATTTCAAGCTGTAAGTTATTCTGAGTATGATGTTGATGAGTTGAATGATAACAAAAGTGGTAAGGGAATTAGCGAAATTACCAAGCAAAGCTAATACAAACAAAGCCAACAAGTATTTAAAATCGACCCAGGGGCTCATGAAAAGTGAAACGATATGAAGGTAAAAACAAAGATGATCTAGAAATAACAGAATTAAATAAGCTTGTCAACAAGAGACAGAGATAAGTAAACCGAAAGACAAATATGAATCACATCAAGAAAGGAAAAAGTCTGAAATGCAGTTGGGATTGCAGCAAATTATCGCTGAGTGAAACAAAAAGGAAGTCATTAAATGCAGAGAGATGATGAAAAGAGTTCAAGATTTTACAAAGAACTGTGTGCATCAAAGACAGTAGAACCAACAGCTAACTTTTAAGGTGACGCAAGTGAAAATACCAGAAGTACCACAAGATAAAGCAAATTATTCTCTTAAAAGTATGAAAAGGGGAAAGGCCTCTAGAAAAGATGGAATATAACACAATGAGAGAGGGGTGTGTGAATTGGGAGCAGGGCAGTGGAATGGCGGGGGAAAGGGCGACGTGGAGGCGATTTGTTTGTGGCCATCCCGTAAGGGATTAAGGCGTCTGGCAATAGAGAGATAGATAGTGTGTGTGTTCTTACCTAATTGTTTTTACCTAATTGTATCTTTACAAGAATGAGTCAAGCTCGTACTGCCCCGTGTCTTAAACCATTTTTACCGCACATATCCTTAAATTTATGAATTGTTTTGGCACACTCTGTTTCATTCGGTAGTGCATTCCACTGATCAATTGCCCTATTTGGGGAACTAAATTTCCTTACGTCTTTATCGCCTCTCTTTTTATGCAGTTTTTTGCAGTGTCCTCTTGCTGATGCTTCCCCATACGTTAAGTAATCATTTATGTCTATTTTCTCCTTCCCTGATATGCATTTATATAGCATAATCATGTCTTCTCTTTTCCTTCTCTCCTGTAGTGTGTGTAGATTCATTTTTTCTAGTCTTTCTTCGTAGCTTAGGTCCCTTAAGCTTGGTACCCATCTTGTAGCGGCCCTTTGAACTTTTTCAATCTTATCTATGTGTTTTTTGAGATGAGGACTCCAGACTACTGACGCATACTCCAGGGTTGGTCTGATGAATGATGTTATTATCTTTCTTAGCATGTCTTCATTTATGTATGTGAACGCTATTCTCATATTTGCAAGCAGTGTATACATGTTCCGTACCTTCTCACTGATGGGGTCAGCCGGAGATAATCTGTAATTGATAATCACACCTAGGCCCTTCTCTTTTTCTGATGTGTGTAGGGTTTTACATCCTAACTTATAATCCCAATCAGGTCTTTTTCCACTTTTACCGAACTTGATTATATGACACTTGTCCACATTGAATTCCATTTGCCATGTATTGCACCATTCATGAAGTTTATTTAATTCTTCCTGTAGCTCTTTACAAGAATCTGTGTTAGTAATTCTCCTTTGTTTTTTTTTTGCATCATCATCAAACATATTTAGATAGCTTTCATTTCCAGTGTTACTGTCTATATCATTGATATACACTAAAAACATGATTGCTGCCAGCAGTGAGCCTTGTGGAACTCCGCTAGTCACTTTCCTCCATGATGAGTAATATCCCTTTAGTACTGTTCTCATTTCACTTTTTTTTTTTTAGAAAATCTTGCATCCAACAATACAGTTTGCCTCGGATTCCTCATTAATGGTACAGTTTCCATTAAAGTCTTTGGTGTGATACTCTGTCAAATGGTTTCTTGAAATCTAAATGGGTACTGTCCACCCATTCTTCTCTTTCCTGTAATGTTTCTGTCACTCTATCATAGTAGCTCAACTAATTAGTAACACATGATTTTCCCTTTCTGAAAACAAACTGTCTTTCTGTTATCATATTGTGTTCTTCAAGATGATTTACCCAAAACTTTTCTTATCAGCTTTTCTAATACCTTGCATACAACACTGGTTAGTGATACTGGTCGGTAGTTGAGTGGATTTTGTCTATTCCTTTTCTTGAATAAGGGAACTATGTTTGCTTTTTTCCAAATATCAGATAGTTTACCTTGTTCCAAGGATTCTTTGAAAATTTAAAATAATGGTTTACTTAACTCCTTTGCACATTCATGCAGCACCCAACATGAAATTTCATCAGCATCATTTGCTTTTCCTTTGTCTAATTTAATTTACTTAACTCCTCCTGTATTTCTTTTTCTGATATTGGTATATCTGGTAGTATGTGTAGGTATGCATGTTCCATATAATCCCTCTCAAAATTATTTTCTTACACTGATTGAAAATTCTTATTTAGTGCTTCACAAATATCCTTCTCTTGTGTATAGGTGATCCCCTCATCTGTAATGGATTGTATGTTATCTATTACTTTGGTTTTGTTTCAGATGGAGCTGTAAAATAGCTTCGGTTGATCACTTCTTTTCTTTACGATGTCCTCCTCAAACTGTTTTTGGGTTTCCCTCCTTATTCTTGTATAATCGTTTCTTGCCTGTTTATAGTTGTTATATGCCCCTTCACTATTGTGTCGTCTTTATCTGTTCCACAACAATTCTCTTTTTTTTTATGATATTTTTACATTCTGTATTAAACCTTTTCTTTTTTTTCCTTTTCTGCTTCTTTGTGCCGTAGGATGTACTTCTGGACTCCTCTTTCATAAAGTTCACAGAATTTTCTATATATAACATTTAAATCTTGTCCTCTAAGCTCTTTTTCCCAATATGTTTCTAAGAAGTATTTCTTTAGGTCATAATAGTTGCCCTTTTTGTAGTTAAGGCTCTTTTTGTAACTTTCATTACTATTAACTATGTCATATGCAATCCTGAAGTTGCAATTTAATACCGCGTGATCACTTTTGCCGAATGGAGGGTGATACATTATGTTGTCAATATAATTTTCTTGCCTAGTAAATATAAGATCTAGTACTGATGGCACATCAAGTTCTCTTTTTCTGGTGCTTTCTTTTACATGTTGTGTTAGGAAAAACTCCTGCACAAGGTCCAGGAGCTTTTGGTTCCAACAGCTTTCCTGGCTTTTTATATCTAGAGTATTCCAATTTATATTTGTACTGAAATTTCCAGTTATTATAATTCTTTCAGATATCTCCTCCATTCTGTGTAGTATGTGTGTGTGTGTGTGTGTGTGTGTGTGTGTGTGTGTGTGTGTGTGTGTGTGTGTGTGTGTGTGTGTGTGTGTGTGTGTGTGTGTGTGTGTGTGTGTGTGTGTGTGTGTGTGTGTGTGTGTGCGTGCGTGCGTGTGCGCGCGCGCGTATATGGTTGACAGGCGTAAACCCTGTGCCTTCTTCCATGTCAGTAACTATTAGTATGATACTCTTCATACATGAGAGTACCCATAATTTTTCCTGGCATATATTGTTTTTAATAATTATTATACCTACCCGGTGACAGAATGGATAGCATTGCTAACTGCGATGCTGCCAGCCGGGTAGAGCAAAGGTTGTAAGTTCCTGGTGCAGTCACGTGGAACCAGTTAACTCAGATGTCCTTCCATCATTTATTGGCTGGTAAGTAAAATGAGTATCTTGAGTATCACCTACGGAAAGTAATGGTTGTTACTCGAATGATGAACCGACTCTCTATCCCCTGAAAGTGATTAAATAACCGCCACAGGTTCAAAAGCCAGAGCACTGGCGAAGTGACTCATGCCGTGTTCCTTGCATCTTTCCCTTCCTATCTCGATATCATTACAATAACAGGATGTTGGCCGAGAACTCAGAGCAGCTGTAAATGGCTGAATCTCCCATTTTGGAGAGCTCCTGTCGGCTGATATACGACCATTGACTGCTTTCCCAACAATTGATGATACTCTGCCTTCTCCATTGGAAATCAAGAAGGCAGTGGATAGCTTGAAAAGAAGTAGAGCAGCTGGTGTTTGTGGCTTCCCAGAAAAACTTATCAAAGCTGGGAGTGGGGCCATGACCATGGCATTACATGCAATCATAGAAGCCATTTGGTTGATTGGTATCATTCCTTCCAGCTGGACAAGGGATTTGGTCACCACTGTCTGGAAAAGCGAAAGGAGTCTATCACGATTGAAATAACTACCGTGGTATTATAGTGTTCAATGTGCCAGACATGGTTCATCGTCGCATTCTCCTAATGTGAATCCAGGACCATTTGCTAAAGCTTCAGTGGCCTGAACAATCCGGATTCATGTACAAAAGCTCTACAGTTGTCTGCATCCTAGTTCTTCAGATTCTCGTGGAATGCCATCTTGAGTATCGACAAGGTCTGCTTGCAGTATGTGGAACTCAAAAAGATGTTTGGCTCATTAAATTGGGATGTACTATGGGAGCTCCTGCGACTCCGCGGTATCCCTGTAGGGATAATCAGACTGACTGCTGGCTGTATTCAAACACAGAGAGCGCTGTCAAGTGTGGAGGAGAAACATTCCGACTTCTTCTCAGTGAGTACTGGAATAAAGCAGGGGTGTATCCTAGCTCCCTTGTTTTCCAACACATACATGGATTGGGTACTTGCCAGATTTTGAATTGAAGTCATTGCAGAGTAGGTATATCAGCTGAAAAATTTATGGTTAGTGACCTTGACTTTGCTGCGGATGAAATTATTCTAGGATAATTGCTGGGGACATTCATCAGTGCCCTGGAGGAATTTCACAACAAAGTGAAGTCCAGAGGGCTGGGTGATGTCCTACTCTAAACCTATCTAGATAAATTCTATTACCCTCATTTAAGGACACCACTGACGGCAGGATGTCTAGAGAAGAAGTTTGTTATATAGTGTTTTGACTGGCGTTTTATTGCCCTGCACATGAAGTATGTTGGTATTCCTTCATTGCTAGTACGAGTGTGTGGAGGAGGGATATTGTTGTAAGGGATGTGATAATGTTTGTTTAGTTATTGTTCTAAGTACCCAGGTTTGCTGTGTGTCTTTATTATGTAGTGATAGGGGTGTTGCTATTGACAGATGTTGTTACATTAATTTGTGTGCCTCTCATATCAAGGGTGTCTCTGACAGGGAGGACTGTAATGTCAGAGTTTAAATGTATGAGTGGTTTTGTTACAGTCAGTGGTGATGTGTTAAGAGTTGCTCTGTATGCTTTGCAAGGTGTTGTAGTTAGCATTATATAGGATGGGAGTCCTTCCGGTGAAACAAAGGACATTACCGATTTAATGTCCTGTTCTTAAAGAGAGTGTTTCTTTTGTTGCCAAAAATGTGGCTCTGTAATTGCCCTGAATGCACTGAGTATGGGGGTGTACCACCTCTTCACGTCCTGTTTTCTGTCTTTGCATTTTTTTCTATCCAAGGAAGAAGGACTCAAAGACAAGAAGACCCATCATATGGGCCTGATGGAGTCCCTTCTGTTGTTTTCAAGAACTGTGCTTCTGTGCTTACACCCTGCCTAGGTAAACTCCTTCGCCTTTGTCTATCAACTTGTGCCTTTCCTTCTTGCTTGAAGTTTGCTTTCATTCAGCCAGTTCCAAAGAAGGGTGACTATTCCTAACCCTCTAACTATCGTCCAATTCCTTTAACATCCTGTATCTCCAAAGTTTTCGAGTCAATTCTTAACAGAAACTTTTTAAAGCATCTTTCCTATCACAACCTTCTTTCTGATCGTCAGTATGGGTTCCGTCAGGGACGCTCCACTGGCGATCTTCTCACCTACCTTTCAGACTCCTCGTCATCCTCCTTTCGGGACTTTGGCGAAAGCTTTGCCATTGCACTTGACATCTCAAGGGCTTTCGATTGAGTCTGTCATAAATCTTTAATTTTCAAACTGCCCTCCTATGGTTTCTATCCTTCTATCTGTGCCTTCATCTCTAGCTTCCTTTCTGGTCGTTCTATAGCCGGTGTTGTAGACGGCCATCGTTTTTCTAGATCAATCAACAGTGGTGTTCCTCAGGGCTCTGTCCTATCACCAACTCTCTTCCTTTTATTCATCAATGACCTTCTAAACTGTACAACTAACCCTATCCTCTCTTACGCTGATGACTCCACCCCTCACCTTTCCATTCGGTTCCCGCAACGTCCATCGCAGCAGTTACTTCAATAAAGAAGGGATGAGGCTATGGCACACCTAACGTCTGCCTTGGCTCGTATCGCTGACTGGGGTAAAAATAATCTGGTTGTTTTTAATGCATCAAAGATTCAGTTTTTACACCTATCAACCTGACAAAATCTTCCTCAGGTATACCCAGTAATGTTTAATAATATTCAGGTTAATCCTGCATCGTCCTTGAACATGCTTGGGGTTTCATATACTCGGGACTTATCTTGGAAAGATCATATTACATCTCTTGTAAAATCTGCTTCCAAGAGATCAGGTATGCTAAGCCGACTCCGTTCCTTCTTTACCCCTGCTCAATTGTTGACTCTATACAGAGGTTTTATCCGTCCCTGTGTGGAGTACAACTCTCATGTGTGGGGAGGCTCCCCACAAACAGCTCTTCTCAATAGGATGGAGTCAAAGGCTTTTCGTCTCATTAACTCTCCTCCTTTTACTGACTCCCTTCAACCTCTGTCTCTTCTTCGCGCTGTTCCATCTTTATCTCTTTTCTATCGCTACTTCAATGGTCACTGCTTCTCTGAACTGTCTGTGTAGCACAAGTCTAGCAGCAAATTCTCATCCCTTTTCTGTCCAACTCTCTAATGCAAGAGTTAATTGTTACTCCCAGTCCTTCATTTATGCAACAGGTCATCTCTGGAACTGTCTCCCTCTATCTGTATTTCCTGTTTCCTATGAAAACGCAGTGTGTCCAGGCATCTCAAAATGATCGGATCTTCAATTTGGCTCTCTTTTGTATTTTGTTTTTCTCTTGGAAGGAACAATAATTGCTGACTCGCGGCCTTTGATTCCTTCTTCCTCGCATAAAAAAAAAAAAAAAAAAACTCTCCAAGGAATAAATCAACAGAGAAACAGAGTCACGATCCATTCATTTTGAGATTTCTGGACACAGTGCGTTTAAAAGACTGGAAACCATAGGCAAAAGGAAATACAGAGAAAGGAAAACAGCTGCAAAGTTGACCTGTTGCATACATGAAGGCCTGGGAGTATCGGTCAGTTCTTGTATTAGAGAGGTGGACAAAAATGGATTGAGAGTTTGTTGCCAGACGGGTGCTACCCGTCCACCTGCATGAAGGAAGAATGGAAACAGACAGTTCTTAAATGAAGTTACCATTACAAAAGCCACAATGATGCAGCAGTGGGTCTAAGAGACGGAGGTTGAATGCAGCCAGTAAGAGGAGGAAAGTTAATGAGACGAACAGCCTTTGAGTCCACCCTGTTGAGAAGAGGTGTATATCCCCCCCCCCCTTCTTTCCACCCATTAGAGTTATACTCGACACTGGGGCGAATAAAACCCCCGTGTAAATTCAACAGCTGTGCGGGGATATATAAAGCACAAAGTAGGTTTAGCATACCTGATTCTTGGAAGTTGATTATGCAAAACAGGCAGTTCGTTCTTTTCATGCTAAATCCCGAGAGAATGAAACCCCAAGTATATCCGGGGATGATGCAGGATTGAGGTGGATACTGGAAAATATTAACGGATACTCCTGTAGAAGATTTTGACAGGTCGAAAGACGTAGGAACTAAGTTTTTGATGCATTAAAAGCAACAGGGTTACTTTTACCCCAATTAGTGACTTGACTCAAGGTAGAAATTAGGTGTACAAAAGCCTCATCCCTCGATTGTTGAACTGCTGTGATGGACGATGAGAGAACCAACTGAAAAGGTGAATGATGGAGTCATCACTGTTTGAGTGGGTAAGGTTAGATGTATTGCTTAGATGGTTACTGATGAATAGAAGGAAGAGACTTGGTGACATGACAGGCCTCTTAGGCACACCACTTTTGACAGTTCTAGGAGATCAGTGGCCTTCTACAACAGCAGCAATAGAACGATCAGAAAAGAACTTATAGCTAAAGACACAGATAAACGATAGAAACCATAAGATGACAGCTAGGAAATAAAAGATTTATGCCAGACTCGACCGAAAGGCTTTGAAATGCCAATGCAATGGCAAAGTTTTCGCCAGAGTCCCCGAAGGAGGAAGACCATGAGTCTGAAAGAAAGTGTAAAGACTGACAGTGAAGCTTCCTTGGCAGAACCCATACTGGCGATCGGAAAGGAAGTTATGATAGGAAAGGTGCTTTATGTTTTTGTTTATTTGTTAAAAATAGATTCAAAAATTTTATTACTACATGATGCTAAAGAAATTGGTCGAAAGCTAAAAGGTTGGGAACGGTCACCCATTTTGGGACAGGCTGAACGAGAGCAAACTCCCCAGCAGGAAGGAAAACAACAAGCTTCCAGCGAGAAAGAATAGTACAAGTCGAAAGACAAAGGCAAAAGAGTTTACAATAATAATTAATCATAATAATAATAATAATAACAATAATAATGATAATAATAATAATAATAATAATGATAATAATAATAATAATGATGATGATGATGATGATGATGGCGATGATGATGATGATGATGATGATAATGATGATGATGATGATGATGATGATGATGATGATGATGATGATAACCTCATAATTATAACCACTTCTTTTTTTCCCTTTTTACTGGCATACGTCCATGCAGTATGAAACAAAGTAATAGCTATGCTATATTAATGACACCTTTCTTTTTATTAATGTACTTATGCGCAGATAATTTTTATCCATGACTTCCTGGAGTACATAGAAAGTAGAGATCGTGTTTCATGTGATTACTACATCATGCCTGGTGGTATGGGTTGGTGACCGTCATTCACTCAAGATGCAGTGCTGCCCACTTCTCCCATCCCTACTCTCATATTATCTGTGTCTACCCTCTCTTCCTGCTGATCCCTTTCCTTCCTTTCACTCTTTATTACTTTTCTTTCCACTTCACTCTGATTCTGCAGTGAGTGACAAACCTAATGGCTTCATGTAAACCTCCACACTCTTCCCCGCGCCTCGCTACATGGAACATAGGTTCGCCGTACGGGATGGCCCTGCAAGATAGTTACTTGATTGCAACTAATATGTCTGCTCGGCCAGACAGACTGGGGTTGATCAACAACTACAGCTACATTATTCCGTGTCGACCTGGACGCTGTATCCATCTAGTTCGTATTTTTATGGTACTGTGACGTCCCTGCAAGTTCATAAATTATATGAAAAACATTATATGTACTTTTCTGTTTTGCTTACCAGGTAAAAGAATGGGACAATGATTTTATTCATCAAGAATCATAATCGTTGAAGAACGAAACCCCGTTGCGAGAAATCCAAGGTAATTGTTTGGCGGCCAGTCAGAGTTAACTTGTACGTGTTCCGCTGAGGGAATATCAACATAATTTTACATAAAATGTATCATTTTATTTGTATCCCTGATTTTTTTTAAAAGGTACAAAGGCCCTACCTGTTAAGGGTCGTGCCTACAGAGAAATCAACCGCTCTGTCAGTGAAACAAGATTGTGCTTTTTTAGTGGCAGGCTGTTTTATGACCCAGGAAAGGAAGACAAACGGGAGAAATTGGGGGTTTAGCCATTACCAAAAAGAAGTTATTTTATCTTTATGTATTAGATGCATTTGAGGATAGAAAACTCCTGTCGATACCAACCCCACATACAGTTGAGTATCTAAATTTCGAATTACTGGAAATTCACCACCTCCCTCATACACCCAGCTGTCTAATGATTAAAGATGTCGACGTCTATCAGTCATATGTAGTGGGTGAATAATGTAGACTGCAAATATAATTTTTCTTAGATACTGTTTGCCGTCAGTATTACATGGAAACTCAACACTTAAGAAAACGAGAAAGATACAGAGAAAAAAAGAAAGCATGCAGAGACTGCATTCCTGCCCTAACACCAATAGCATTTATGACTTCCTGATGTACTGCCTCTTAGCTACCAAATACATACTTTTATGGCTTCACTTAGTCGCTCAATTACGCGATCTTAGTGTGTCATGTTACACAACATTAGAGAGTGCATTCCCTCGCCAACGCCAATGAAATTTATGATACTGTATATTCTGCATCAGGTTCTGGATCCATCTCAAACTCTAATCAACCCTTTCTTGATTGACTCCTTACCTATGCACCGGATGTCAATGATATCCGAACGACAACTTTTGGGGATATCTTTCACACTGACAAACCGATAAGGGTGAATGCATAACCTCCGTCCACCTCCGTTAACGGTGGTAAATACGTTTGTGAAAATAGGCAAATGAGTGTGGAAACAAAATAAATATAGACCAGGAGCGAACATACATAAATAGCCAAATTAAATTTCTTAACTCTTTCAGAATGAAAACGCAGTCCATATTATATGTTAGTAGTTTCTTCGGTTTTATTTACCTATGAATAGAGTTTTAACACTGGAGAGGGTTAAGTATAGCCTCCATTATTCCTACCACTTAATGAAGCTTATTGGTCATCCATTATAGATGGAACTGTAGAAAAGTTGTCCTCGGAGTTAACCACCTCATTTCGATTATATTCCTTTTTTTATCTCTACCTCCCGACTAACAGAGTCAACTTAGAAGATATTTTTCTTACTGGAATTAAAGATACAACATTGATTAACCCTTTTTATTACAACACATCATTCCTAAATTGAGTGAAAATCGTTTGAAGGCACGAAGAATAAACTATAAAAATATTTCTTCAAAATGAAAGACTTATTGGATGAGGGATTATAAAAGAAAGCTCGAGACATTGAATAAAAAAACACTGGACCAAAAAAACTTCCTTTCCCACTATCTGCAAACAGTGTCGTGTTATATCCAAGTAAGTGGCAGCGCTCACACCAAGGAGTGGGGAAGAGGAGGAGCTGGTGAATGTATGAGGCCCCACACCCCATATCTTCACACCAATGGGCAGGGGCTGTCTAACTAACGAGGGGGGGTTACAATGGCCGGGTGTAGCTACTGTACTGCAGTGCAACAACGAGGAGCACGAACGACAAGATTTTAGAGGCTATGTACCGGTATGTTTTAAAGAATACATATAAAATTGCTATTAGTAAACGTCTAATAACAATGCATTTTTATGGATAAATGAAGAACAACTGGCAAAATATGATTCTCTAATACCTGTTATTAGAGACAACAAAAAAAACATCAAATCCTCGATAAAAAAAAACTGAGTATAGTAAAGATAAATACAAGTAATATGTGAAAGGAAGTGTATATTGGCTCGGGTAAATGTGGCAAACACTATGCAGGCTTTGCAACGGAAAAGTTAATTACTGAAGCTACAGGGGCACTGCACGATGGCGTAGTGTCACTTATAACGAATAGATATGACCTTAGTACATGTGTATCGAAACTCAATTGTATGACCTGTATACGTGGGACATTTAAGTAATTCTAACAGGGCTGAATGGGTTGCATAAGAAACATAATGCAAACACTCGAGCAAAAAGATAAAGTAATGAATTTTCTTGATCAAAGTACACAACTGTGTATAGATGATATGACTATTTAAAAAGAATAAAGAGGAATGGGTGGTTAAAAAGTTTGTGAGACAGAGTACGGGTCGTAGGAGTCGTGGAAGGCCAAGAGGATGGGTTGGTTTGTTAAATTAAGGTGTGGTAAAAGCGGTATGGAGGCTGATGACGTAAAGGAATTGACGGTGGGTACGTGTGAGTGGATAATGTATGTATGGGGTTGCACACTGCCTTTTATACAGCTGGGGGTTATTGGATTGGTCTCTGCCCTACAGGCATTGTGAAGAACTTTTTATATCAACCACTTGGTATATGACGTGCAGCAGAGATTTTTACAAGCATGAATAGTTAATGATTATATCTGTAGCCGGATTCAATTAACACTTCATTGATACTTTCCCGACCTTCGAGTAGTCGCGTCCAATTCTGTAGGTTCTTCAAAGTGTTTTAAATCGCGAGGAACAGGACTAGAATAATTAACATTCAGAATAAAAACAAAGTGGTGAGTATAAAATAAGTACGCGCGAGAAACGAGCAACATCTGATAGCAGAAGGAAGAAGGCCTGGGTCTATACGGCAGAGAACAGGCAGGTAGTTCGAAATAAATACAATATTTGAACACGACAGCCCACAAAGGCGAGATTGGATTTGTATAAAGTATGTCATACTTTTTACCAGCTTTGAACCACAGACGTGTTTTATATTCAGTTATTATTCTAACAGGACTTCTTTTTTTTTCAGCTGCGGAGAGTCTTTCTGAACTGCAGTAGTTAAACGTAGCTCTCATTTTCCCTTTCGCTACCAGAAACGTTTCCTATGTTAATTTAAATGAAATGCCGTTAGTAAGAATGTAAAATACAGCATTAGACTGAAGAGTTTTAAGTTTGTACAGTATGTGTGATAATACTGCTTATGGGCCTGGTCACAAATAATCAAAATAGATAAACCATTTACCTTGCATCGAAATGGGCTGACCTAGAAACACTTTTGTTACTTAATTGCTGAGTGTTTAGTTAACCCATACATCAACAAATCCGGCCCCCTGTTACACACATCAGCACACATTCTCGTTCCGCTGAGACACAGCAACCCTTTGTAGCATTCCAAGGGCTCCATGTGTACGCACAGATCTTCATTTAATATATTAATTTGTATTAAAAAATGCATATCTTTTCATACTAGTTTATCTGCTTATATACAAACTGAATGCTCCACGTATAATCTATCTTGATTTACATAATGTGAAATTCAGTTAACATACAGCATGGATGCTTACCAGTAAAACCTAACAGCACAAAGATCATGAATTAGCAACCCTAATCTCAGAAACGTCAAATAGCAGTGATCTCTGAAGAAAATCGCACTGCAATGTTCAGTATACGAACATCTTTGACGTTCACTGTTACAGGGTCGTAATTAATACTGTGTATTAAAGAAGTTACATAGTGTATCCTACCGTAAGTGAATCGTTGTCCCGTTTTCTACATATGTCAGCATGAAAGCAGTTAACATCTTGTAATTGGGTATAGGATTCTTTTGTTCATTTATGTTATCTCCGGATGCTTGTTTTTTTTTTTTTTTTTTAATAACTTGAGAGACGTTTTACACCGAATGGGTAAATGAAAACCCTCGTAAGATGAATGAAGTCTTCTGTAAGCTGGAACAATAAATTCACAAAGATTTACAGCAACTGGATTCAGTGGGTTTGTGAGTAATATATCTACTGCCTGTTGCTTAAAAATAATTTAATATTCACTGAATGTATGTCAAATCTGCCGATATTATAAAACGTATCTCACAATTGTGAACCTACAAAAAATTTAATAGAAATAATGTCTCTGGCCCATTGGAATTTGCCACATCTCAGTGATTGACGATTATAAGCTAACGACGAGTCCTCGATCCAGACGACATTTTGAAATGCATGTGTTAGGTAAAGCCATCGTCAACCCTAAAATATGAGAGGCATTGTCTAAACTGAATAAAAACATCTGGAGGATGAATTCTGCAACGGAGGGGTCAAACACCCGATACTTCATTGCCACCACTTGTCCTCTATTTTATCAAATATTTACTCGTGCTATCTCCGAAATGAGATGTTTTGAAATGAAGAGGTTAGAAAATATAGCAGTTGTTAATTCCTCCAACACGCGAGATCATTTTTTAGTGGTATTAACTCGAGTGGAGGACGAGTGGTTGAAAATGTACGATTGTTGTCTCGTGCAGTGTGAATTGGAGCCAAGAAGTGGACGTAGCCACCCACGAATATAAAAGTATCGCCCACAGCAAAACTGGGGAGGGGAGGGGGGATAACGAACTGTCATTGTCGGTATTATTCGATCAGTTGTTGGCATATTATTATTATTTTATTATTATTATTTTTTTTTACGGAAGGTGAACATAGGAAAGAAAAAGAAGTAAAAAAAAAAAAAAAGTTCATGCACCTGAGTACAGGTTTCCTCCATTCATAAAAAAACTATAACAGTTGGAATTGAACTGCTGTAGATTGAAAGTTGGGAGGAATTTATGTCGGGAAGTGAGTTCCAGAGACAAGCAGTACTGGGAATAAATGAAATTTGATAGGCAGAAATTCTGCAAGATGGCAATTTATCACTCTCGTGTGTGTGTGTGTGTGTGTGTGTGTGTGTGTGTGTGTGATTTGTCCAGTCCTTATGTCATATTTATGCTATTCCAGCACGACGCATGTACTTTAGTACATTTGGAAGAGAATACTGTTGCTCTTTAGTGCTCTGGTCGTGTAAATCTCTGTATGTCTTAAACCACGCATGTATGTATGCATGTATGTATATATGTATGTATCTATGTATATTCACCACTCATCAACCCCTTCTTCTTCTCAACCCCCCAGAGTCCCATCTTATGCAGTACAGTAACAAAATGAGTAAGTGAATGAGTGGCATAGTGCGGGACACATGCTGTATTTTATGGTCTCAATAACTACGGCAAAAAATAACATTTTTTTTATAAAAAAAAAAAAAAACGACTTTAGTTTGCTGCTTTCATCTTGATGTTAAGGATTGCAGGTTCTTTCAAATCCTAGGCATGATTCTTATTATTACTAGTATTTTTTAAAGAAAAAAATTGCAGGTAGGTAGACTAAATTGAATGAGTTTATCCTACTTAAGTTTTAAACCTCTGATCGTTGAGACAATTTGGAACTCTGTTTCAGTTAGTGCCAGACGGTTTTAATCGTTGAAATAAGTCATCCATGCCTCCATATTAGTTTGAGATGAAGTTTGGAATCGATCAGTGTTATGCCTTCCGTGTGCGCAAAGTTCTCTTTCGTCTCACTATGAACTTAATGAAATACTTGTTTGGTTCAGTGATTGGCCATAGAAATACTTAATTAATCTCATCAGCTCCAGTACATCATTTTTAGATGCGAAAATATTTTTATGTATGGTCCTGTCCGTTTGGCCCGTACTAACGAATTTGAGGAAAAAATGCATCACCATCGTTGACTTGACTGACTAAACGAAGACACGCCACCCCACAACACACAACAGGTTTCTCATACCACAACACGCCCTACCACACTCTCGTATCACAACACATCCTGCCACTTTCTCTTACCAGAACACACCCTATCACTCATACCACAACACATCCTACCACTTTCTCTTACCAGAACACACCCTACTACATTCTTGTACCACAACACATCCTACCACCTTCTCATATCACAACACACCCTGTCGCTTTCTCATACCACAACACACCCAACCACTCTCTCATACCATAACGCACCGTACCACTTTCTCATACCACAACACACGCTACCACTTTCTCGTACCACAACACATAATCACCCACCCACACCTCACCACACCATACGAAGGGCATTAACTGATAGGCCCTGATGATACCAGACATGTAAAGGAGATCCTTCTGATATTAAAAGAATTAATGAAAGCTGCATCTGTCCCCACTCGTTCAGCAGGTCTAACTTAATGGTGAATGAATTCGTCAGGAGAGAGTATTCTTTTTTTTTTTTTTATGTGTCCGACTCTGGGCACAGGCTTCACAGCCTGCTACCAAGGCCCAGTAGTCCTCCTACATACTATACATCTCTACATGTCACCACTTCGGCACTAACACCCACCGTCCATATTGAACACATGCTAGGGCTTGCCTCATACAGGATTGGTGTATTGGTATTAGCGGGGGTAATTTTACGACATGTAGGCGGGTCTTCTGGTAGATCAGTAAGGTCTAATTTAATGAAATTCAAATCCTTGAATTGTTCCCTGCCCCAGCGGGGATTTGAACCTCGGTCCGTTGGGACTGCAAGACATCTCTCTACCGATTGAGCCACCGCCCCCCCAAAGATTTATGCAGACTCGATCGAAAGCCTTTGAGATGTCAAGTGCAATGGCAAAGCTTTCGCCAAAGTCTGAATGTAAGAAAATATGTCTACCCACTGAAAGGGTTCATCAACTCCCTTGCTCGTTGACAAAGAAGACTTGTCATTTTGTCTATAGAAAATTAATTTATCTGAGCCGTGTCCTCATGTTGACGGTGGGGAAAGTTCTATTAAATGGTATAACACATTATAATTTTGCAATGCTGATTGATTACATTTTTCCTGTAGTTTTCTATTACTATTTCTTTGTCCAGGCATGTGATCAGGCTGGAGAAGTCTTAGAATGCTTCAGTTATCTAGGTGGTGTAATTCATAACGACATTAGGTCAGAAGATGAGATCTCTCTTCGCATTTTTCTGGCGTGTACTGTTACGGATTCACCCAGTTCAAATATTTGGCGTTATCGACATTTTGTGTTTAACGACGAAAATCAGTTCCCCGTCATACTGTATGGCTATGAGACATCGGCAATAAACGGTACCCGTGTCGAATTGATTCTCTGTTATAAAGTCCTTTTGCAAGATCATGTGGTATCTCAGTTACGACCAAGTGCGTTGCGAATGATTTCTTCTTTAGAATGATGGGAGGCCTGATCACATAATACTGTACGTGAATGCCAATTCGTTTTATACGGGACGTGGCGCACTTCCCTGAGGTTGATCTTTTTCATAGGGTAGTACCTGAAAGAGACAGTTCGGGATGAAGACCAAGGAGATGGCCGCAGAAGTCAGCTAGAGCAAGTCGATCATTCCTGTTGGGAGATACTTGGGGGAAGGGATCGCTGTCTTCAGGCTTGCACGAAAGAACCTGCATGGGTGCGACGGCATTTACTCAGAGAATATTAATGGAAAGAGTATTTCGAAAGGATGATCAATTGGAGTCCTGTGGAACAATGATGATAAACATGTTCATATTTTGTGGTGGCCATAGAAGGAATGAAAGAAGAAATGTGTGAAAATCAGTCACTACCAAAATTATAGAATGCTGTTCAGAAGATGAAGGAAGGCACCAGGTATAGTGGGCACAGCCATTGATGATTAAATGCAGCAAAGGCACAGTGGAATGAAATGGTAGCTGGATGGGTAGAGTGGTATTGGTTCATACGAAAGTAAATGTGGCTGAAGCCAGTGCAGAAATTAATATCAGTATGAGTTGGTTGAATGCTGTAGGAAATGTATATTATGAACACATAGAGAACTGTTAAGCAGTATATCAGGATATTTGGCGATTGATAAACTGGGTGGTGATCTGTCGATCAAATACCTGCATTAAGGCTGATATCTAGGAAAGAAGATCTGTAAAGAAAGAAGAACTGAAAAGAATTTGTCATAAATACATCTAAAAAACAAGTCTGACAAGATGAATAGGGAAGGACCATGGAAGTTTTTACGTATATTCAGAGTGGATGGAGCACTGCTGAATGTTATTAAAGGTTTTTATGATGGTAATGAAGTGTAATATAAAGATAATGTCTGAGATTAATATAGGGGGTGTGTATCCAACATCGTCTATACTCAGTCCCGCCCCTAATTTGTTTTATGACGGATACTTCTATGGTGACCCTTCCTTTATCGGATAGTGGAGGAACTAGCCAAATAACGACACTGCTAATAAGGCTGAAAAGCCTTTGAAAAAATATGTTTTCTTCCACCCATCTGACCTGTCAAAGTCATGTCTTGCGAGTGGTTGGCATCAGGATCAAGCTCCGGTCACACACAAGCGACTCAAGGTCCGACAGCGACGCGAGTCGTGGTCGTAACGCATTTTTTTATCGATCATCCTTTGATTCGCCGGCAAAGCCAGGACTCTTTCGGCCGCTTGTGAGCCGCTGGGACAACTCGTTGGGCCTCACGACTTGCCAAAGTCGTGTCACAGTTGCGTTGCACTCAGGTGCGTTTTGATGCGGTTGTTGCATGTCGTGATGCTGTTCTTGACAAAAAAAACTGTTACAACTGCGCATCTTTCATCAACTGACTAGACACAGGAGAGATCCATGGTGTTGCACTGGGTGTCATTCGTGATCCAGATGTGATGCCCCGCCCCACGCTGGGTGTCACTGATGGTCCAGATGTGATGCCCTGCCCTATGCTGGGTGTCATTGGTGGTCCAGGTGTGATGCCCCACGCCACGCTGGGTGTCACTGGTGGACCAGATGTGATGCCCCACCCCATGCTGGGTGTCACTGGTGGTCCAGGTGTGATGCCCTGCCCCACACTGGGTGTCATTTGTGGTCCAGGTGTGATGCCCTGCCTCATGGGTAAGTCGTGGGGCGGTCGTGGGGGCGTCGTGGGGGGCCGGGGTGTATTCTCCAAATGAGCCATGCAGTCGTCTTGCATTCGTGGGCGGTCATGTCGCGGTCGTGGCTGACAAAAATTTGTAAAATTTAAAATTTGAAGACTCGTAGCTCCATCGCCTTGTGGTCACCTCATGAACTTGTCACGTTCTTGAGGACGTCACGACCGGTCGTGATGCAGTCGTGACGTGGTCGTTAGGCAGTTGTAAGCAGAGCAGATTCTGGGCCAGTCAAGAGATGTGGGAGCCAACTAAGACACAACCTTGAGTCACGTGACGGTCGGGTCTTGCGTCACTTGTGTGTGACCAGGTCTTTAACCCTCACATGAGCGCACGTTTTCTATTCAGCAGGTGCATAGTGAGCCAATGAAAACTGAGGCAGCCCCACGTCCAGCTCTGATTGGCTGGCCTTCTATCTTTAGGAAAGGGATAGGAAGCAGAACCATCATCCATGAAAGTACTAAAACCCCAGACCCACTGTGGGGATTTTTTGTAACGAACCACAAGGAAGCAGTACGAAATTGGTACAACAATTTAGGTCACAAATAATTTCAAAAAATGCCACCGATATTGGCAGATATGGTTGAGGAACAAATCAACAGAACAGCATTTGCGAATGAACTCGACTTAGCAATGAATATAGTAGAATTATCTCGATGGAATAAGATTAAAGTCGACAAAAAAAGAACTAGAACAAGGAAGTGCGACGTGTGAGCTGAAGTAACATGAAGTAGGCGATGACATACAACGTCACGTTACGAAATGCAGCGGAACAGGTAGAGGTGAATGGAAGTGCATTTAACTAGAACAAACTGGAAAGAACTGGAACGAGTCAGAACAATGCAGTACGAATTGTTTGGAGGCTATAGTTGCCGTCATATCTGTGGTGCTTCGTCAGTCCTTGAGAGCATTTCCTTCGTGTCACATCTTCTCTCCTGATTGCTTTGAGTTTCCTTGCCTTTTCTTCAAGTCTCTTCTTCCACAATGCCAAAAGGAGGATCCAAAGGAAGCAGCAGGGGTAATGATGTGAAGAAGGCTGCCAGGGGTAAAGACACCCGCCCCTTCTCCCACCCCAACTCCTGCTATTCCTTCTGGAAGTGAGCTTGGTGATCCCAGTCGTGAAGGCAGTGGGCCTGAGGAAAAGGAAGTGTTTTCTGACACACTTAAGTCTCCAGAGAAAGGAACCAAAACCTGCGATGACTTACCTGCCTTGAAGAAAAGAAGGCAGAAGACTGCTCCTCTGCATCTGAGTGATGAACAGCAAGCAGAACTGGAGGAGTGGCTTCAGGCCCATCCAGATTTGTTTGATAAGGGCAACAAGAAATATATAGACACTGAACTGAACAACAAGCTTTGAGAGGAGAGGGCAACTGAGCTTGATGTGGAGTCAGGAGGGCTGCTCCATGTATGGTACTAGTCAATAAGGAAAAGATTTGGTGAACTGAAGAAGCTCAAATCCGGGGATGGGTCTGCTTGCATCGGTATATACCGTTCTGTATCTTCATGCTCATTTTGCGTTCTTTCTGTTATCTACTTGATTCCATCTTCATCTCATACAGCCATTGTAAGTCCTCGTGCCTATTTGCTTTGTTGTATTACTGTCCGTTCTTAATCTTCTATGTTTTCTGTGATTACCTCATTGCACATTGAGTCAGGTTGTCCTACTACCAATCTATGTCTTCTCCTCGTGGGCAGATTTTGAACCAGAATCACAACGGAAAGCGGCAATCTTAACAAAGAAGGACTACATGGGAATACACAACAACAATGGGAGAATGTGATTAAATCATTGCGACACAACGACAATGTTGAACACGTCAGAATTGTCATAATGCTTTCCCGAATCTAGCCAATCTGCATGTTGCTCTGGGAAAGTATAACAGAACAAGATAGAACTAAAAAGCATCAGAACAGCCAAAGCAAATTTCTCCACGAATACCTGATCATTGTGGTTCGCTGAATTAATCACTAAAGTGGGACTGGGGCTTAGCTCCCACTCCTATGACTTTACTGGCCGATGAATTGCTTTTATCGGTCTATCAGTTTACTCTGTCTGTCTTTCTATCTATCCTTCTGTCTTTATCAATCTGTCTATCTATCTGTCTGATCGAGGAGGGTCTGCCAGTTCACAAGTAACCAGTGTCATGTCTGTGCTCTTCTCTCACTTTCATTACACTTTATTTTCTGTAATTTCTATTATTTAAAACAGAATCTGTTATATTTCCTTAATTATTATAATTTTCGTATCCACTATTGCATTAATAACTATTAGTACTTTTATGTCCATGTAAAATATCTCCTTCCAAGAGATTAGGTGTGCTAAGCCGACTCTGTACCTTCTTTACTCGTGCACAGTTGTTGATGTTAAACACGGGTTTTATTCGCTCCGGTGTAGACTACAGCTTTCATGCGTGGGGAGGCTCCCCACATATAACTATCCCCAAAAGGGTGGAGTCAAAGGCTTTTTGTCTCATTAACTCTCCTTCTCTTACTGATTCCCTTCAACCTCTGTCTCTTCGCAGCACTGTTGGATCTTTATCTCTTCTCTATCGTTACTTCAATAGTCACTGCTCCTCTGAAGTTTCTGCTTGCATCCCTCCACCTCTACGATGAGCACATAGCACCCATCAAGCAACACACCCTCATCCCTTTTCTGTCCAACTCTCTAATGCAAGAGTTAACCGTTACTCCCAGTCCTTCATTTATGCAACGACTTCGTCAACACTGGAACTCTCACCCTCTGTATTTCCTACTTCCCATGATCTCCAGTCTTTCAAACGCAGTGTGTCCAGTCATCTCGAAAATAACGGATCTTGAATTTGGCTCTCTTTTGTATTGTTTTTGCTTTTTCCTGGAAGGAACAGTTGGCGGGCTCCTGGCCTTTAGTTCCTTCTCCTTGCATAAAAAATGCATCTTTTTCACTTTCATCAAACAGTTATATATCTATATCTATATCTATCTATCTATCTATCTATATATCTATCTATCTATCTATCTATCTATCTATATATATATATATATATATATATATATATACAGATACATAGATATATCTATATATCGATATATATATTTATATATCTATATCTATATCTATATCTTTATATATATCTATATATATATATATATATATATATATATATATATATATATATATATATATATATATATATATATTGTTAAGAATCGAGATTTGCTAGTTAGGTAGCCGAGATCTTTCTCGACGTATCTCGTACCGTAAGTTCCGAGACGAGTCATAGTTGCCAGTTTGCCTGCTGTTTGTGAGAGTAGTTATTTCGTAAGTTATGCAGTAATGTTTCTGTTCATTCTCTTTATTATGTTTTATTTAAGTGATTGCTTGTTAAATTATGTAATTTAAGTTCATAATTATGGTAAATGATTTCCAGTGCTATGTAATGTAAGAAAACTTACATGTTTTGATATCTCTGAGATGGCAACTGTTGTTCTCGTTGAATGTAGACGTTTCTCGAATAATGCAAGCTTATATAAAAGTGGGATAGAGACTGTTTCAAGTTTCAGTCGGGTTTCAGGTAAGTTTTAGTGAAGTTCAGTCGGTTTTGGTTCAGTTTGAGTGTAGTGCTGTTAGAGAAGCTTGTGAAGAATTGCTGGCAAGCATTAAGTGTAATTAGTGTCAGTGACGATTGTTTTTGGTACTTGTGAAAAACTATGAAGTGTTGTCAAGCATTAAGTGTTATAACTGTGAAGTGTTGTTAAGCATTAAGTGCAATAGCAGTTAGTAAGGTGTGTATAGCTCCAGTGCTTGTGAGAACCGTGAAGTGAAGTTGGAAGGCATTTAGTGGAATTATCGGGAAAATAAAGACAGTGAATTTTAAGCAGCCAGTGTTTATTTTTGCCTCTGCTGATCTTATGTACTGTACACCTTAAGGCTGACCATAGGAAGAACAACTCAATGGTCAACGTCCTTCTTATACTGGACTACTTCTGCTGGAGCCTGTGGGAGTGTGGGGACTGGGACTTAACACTGGTGTCATGAGTGTGGATTATTATTCCAGGGCTGCAGTGAGGCTAATCTTCGACATGGAGCAAGAAGGTGTCTAGACAAGAGACGAAGCTAGGCAGGAAGATGCATCGCTGGGTGGAAGTATGAAACTATTACAAGCACATATACAGGCACAGAATAAAGGACAGAAAAAGCTCGAAGAACAATTACAGGCACAGAAGGAAGAACTCAAAGAACAATTACAGGCAGAGAATAAAGAAATCAAAGAACAAGCACAGAGTGAACAATTACAGGCACAACGTGAAGAACAAAAGGAACAATATGAACAACTTCAAGAGGCATTACAGGAGCAACAGAGGGAAGTACAACTGAGGGTGCAAGGCAGCCAGATGCATTCATGGGTGAAATCAAGGAAGAACAGCTACAACTTAAGGAAGAGTAGATGCCAAACTAGAGCAGCAGAGGCATGAGGTAAGCAGTGATGTGATAGAGTGTAAACAGCATGTAGACGAACAGTTGAAGACATTTAGTGAGGAAATAGTGACGGGGTGCAAACAGCATGTGGACAACCAGCTGAAGATTAGTGAGGGAATAGTGATGAAGTGCAGACAGCATGTAGATAACCAGTTGGAGCATGTAGTTGACTATGTGCAGATGGTTGTTGACAGAAGTCAGGCTGTAGAGAAATACTGCACTGTTGAGCCACAGGTTAATGTACAGAATGCATTTGAAGGGAATGAACAGTGTATCGTGAATCTTGACGGATTCCAAGCATCTAATGGTAGCATTACAGGGATGAATAATCAGAATGCAGAAGTTTTAAGTCCTGGTCTTAATGATGATACCCCAGTTTTTAGGCCCCAAATCGGTGAAGTGCATGGCTATAATAGGGGTCCAATTAAAAGGAAACCTCAAGAATTTGATGGTAGAGTATGCTGGGAAGCTTACCGTGTACAGATTGAGTTACATGCGGATCAGAATGGTTGGGATGATAAGAAGGCTGCAGAAGACCCACCACTGAAGAGGTGTAAGAGAGCCTTGATGAACAGTGTGTGAGAAGAAAAAAGAACAGATGGCAAGGAGTGTAGTAGGAATGGGAATCATAGGATGAAATGCAGCCATACTGCAATGACAGGGCCAGCATCAGATGAAGACATGAAGAGGATGCAGATGTAGGATGCAGATTTACAACCAGTGCTGGAGTGGCTGCAGCGGAGTACAGTGCAACCATCTTGGGAGGATTTTTCCAGGTTAAGCCCTGCGACCAAGAGCTACTGGAGTCAGTGCAACCTTCTTTGTTTGAACAGTGGGCTATTGGAACATCAGTGGGAGACACCTGATGGCCTGAGCAAGTATTGGCAACTGATGGTTCCGAAGAAGATGAGGTCCGAGATGGATGAGTCCCATAACCACATCACTAGTGGGCACCTGGGATTGAAGAAAACTCTAAGCCGGCTGCAGCAGAGGTTCTATTGGACTGGCATGTGTCAGGATGTTGAAGAGTGGTGTCGGGCCTGTGATGTGTGCTGTGCCAAGAAGGGACCCAAGACACATGGTTGCGCCCCTCTCCAGCTGTACCAAGTGGGTGCACCGATAGAAAGAGTCACGGTGGACATTGCTGGACCTTTGCCACTCACTGAAAGAGGAAACCGGTATATATGTGTCGCCATGGACTATTTCACAAAGTGGCCAGAAGCCTATGCTATCCCTGATCAAGAGGCTGCGACTGTTGATCAGGTGTTGATTCATCAGTTTTTCTGTCGTTTTGGGATGCCACAAGAGCTACATTCAGACCAGGGTAGAAACTTCGAGTCTGCTGTGTTCCTTGAGGGGTGCAAGCAATTGGGGATCAAGAAGACCAGGATGACCCCACTAAGGCCACAGTCAGATGGGATGGTGGAGAAATTCAACTGGATGCTTGGACGAGAACTGCTCAAGTACTGCATAGAGGGGAAAACAGAATGAGACCAGAAGTTACCTGCATTGCTGATGGCACATCGGTCTGCATCCCATGAGTCTACTGGCTACACTTCTGCAAAACTGATGTTGGGCCATGGGTTACACTTACCAGTTGACTTGTTAATGGGAAGACCACCTGATGCAGAGCTCCCTACAGACACCACCAGCTATGCAAAGCACCTTCAGGAAGGGCTAGCTGAGGTACATCATCAAGCGTGAGGAGCCCTCAAGTTTTCAGGAGTGGTGATGAAGTGCAAGTTTCATGCCACGACAAGTGAAGTCAGCTTCAAGGATGGTGACCAAGTTTGGTTATACAATCCTCAGCGTAAAATGGGACAGTCACCGAAGCTGCAGAGCCCATGGGACGGGCCTTACGGTGAGTTGGACCGCCTATCAGATGTAACGTATCGGATTTGGGGAGGCAGGAAATCTCGTGTAGAGGTGGTACACGTGAAACGACTGTGGCAGTACCAAGGGCCATGAGAGTTCAGCTGGGATGTCTCTGAGGAATTGAGCTCACCTGCATCCGAAGATGTTGAGGAGGACCAAGGAGCTGAAATGCAAGAGGATGGTGGCAGTTCCCCTAGAGAAGATGTGAATCAAGACGAGGACCAAGACCTTCCTGAAGGAGTGGATTGTGTGGAGGAGCAAGGACATCGTCAGAAGCGGCATAGAAGAAGACCTGATAAGCTGAAGGATTATTTTGTGTATAGTTAGATGTTCCATTAAGATTAAGGTTTGTGTTTGAATGCAGTATACTGTGTAGTTTTGTAGGGATGACAAAGTACTAGGGAGGGGATAGTGTTTAGAAGCGAGATTTGCTAGTTAGGTAGCCGAGATCTTTCTCGACGTTTCTCGTACCGTAAGTTCCGGGAAGAGCCAGAATTGCCAGTTTGCTTGTAGTTTGTGAGGGTAGTTATTTCGTAAGTTATGCAGTAATATTTCTGCTTTTTTTCTTTATAATGTTTTATTTAAGTGATTGCTTGTTATATTATGTAAATTAAGTTCATAATGTGGTAAATGATTTACCGTGTTATGTACTGTAAAAAAAACTTACATGTTTTGATATCTCTGAGTTGGCAACTGTTGTTCTCGTTGAATGTAGACGTTTCTCGAATAATGCAAGCTTATATAAGAATGGGGTAGAGACTGTTTCAAGTTTCAGTCGGGTTTCAGGTAAGTTTCAGTGAAGTTCAGTCGGGTTTAGTTCAGTTTGAGTGTAGTGCTGTTGGAGAAGTTTGTGAAGAGTTGCTGGCAAGCACTGAGTGTAATTACTGTCAGTGAAGATTATTTTCGGTACTTGTGAAAAACTGTGAAGTGTTGTTAAGCATTAAGTGCAATAGCAGTTAGTAAAGTATGTATAGCTTCAGTGCTCGTGAGAACCATGAAGTGCAGTTGAAAGGCATTAAGTGGAATTATCTGGAAAATAAAGACAGCGAACTTTAAGCAGCCAGTGTTTATTTTTGCCTCAGCAGATCTTGTGTACTGCACACCTTAAGGATGACCATAGGAAGAACAACTCACTGGGTAACGTCCTTCCTATACTGGACTATTGCTGTTGGAGCCTGTGGCAGTGTGGGGACTGGGACGTAACAATATACATATATATATATATATATATATATATATATATATATATATATATATATATATATATATATATATATATATATATATATATATATATATATATATATATATATATATATATATATATATATATATATATATATATATATATATATATATATATATATATATATATATATATATATATATATATATATAAAAATCATCTCATCAGCCGTTTGCGTGTCCACCGCAGGACCGGCCTATCCCTACCGAAGTGGGGACGATACAGCCAATGTATCTCTACCAAGTGGCTTAGGCTGTCTGGTAGAGACTATGTAGGGTGAGAAGTGCTTGTAAGTGTAATTGTAGTGTTTTAGTGGCTTTGGATGTGTGTGTTGTCTGTGAACCAAGTGTATTCGGCCCGCGCAAGCCGACTGGGTGCAAGCATACTATATAGTATGCGACACTGGTTCAACCACAGCACTCCTGACGTCCGCCAAGCAGTACGTGGCCAGACGAACGCTCCCAAATTTTATTACCCTGGCGGGGAGCGAACCCTCGTTCTTCAGTGTACGAAAACGCACACTTTACCACTGTACCACAGAGGTTCCATATATATAGATAGATAGATAGATAGATAGATAGATACTATTCTTTTCACTGTATTTTAATCAACTTCTAAACTGCACCCATATTCTTTGTCTTCTTAGTGTAGTAGGAAAAGTATATGGTAGGATACTTCTTGACAGAGTTAGGGAAATGAAAGAGGAATCAGAGAAGAACAGGGAGTTTTTAGGAAAGGAAGAGATTGTGTATATCAGACATTCCTTCTTTGATCTTTAGTGGAAAAGTTTCCCTAGAAGGGAAAGAAATTGTATACGGCCTTCATGGATTTGGAGAAAGCATATGACAGGATGAATAGACAAGGACTGTGGAAAGTATTAAGATTATAATTATGGAGTTGATGGGGAAGTTGTTGAATGCCGTGAAGAGTATGTATGAGGGTGCTAAGGCTGCAGTGCGTGTGGATAGTGAACTGAGTGAATTTTTCTATCTGAAGGTTGGATTGAAACAAGGATGTGTCATTTCTCCATGTTTGTTCAATCTGTATATGGATGCGGTTGTATAAGAGATACAAGGTAGGGCAGTGGATGTTGGAGCGGCCCAAGTGAGAGAGGGCCGTGTTTCGAAACTCCCTGTACTGTTGCTTGCATATGATACTGTGTTGTTAAGTGAAGACGAAGGGGAGCTGCAAGGCTTGGTGGATGAGTTTGGGAGAGCATGTAAGAAACGGAATATAAAGGTGAATGTAGGGAAGAGTAAAGATACAGTCTTCAAGAGAAGTGAAGTCAGTGCATGTACAGTGAGTTTGGATGAAGAGAAAATGGAAAATGTGAGTACGTTTAAGTACTTTGGTAGTGTGATGAGTAACGATGGAAGTTTAGAGGGTGAAGTGCTTGAAAGGGTACAATAGGGAAGAAAAGTTGTTGGTTCCTTGAAAGCAGTGATAAGAAACATGGAATTACATAGGATTACATAGGAAAGCAAACAGCAACAGACCTTCTGGTCCTTTCGAGGCTGCTTGTTACAAGGAAAACTATGACTACATGATCTAACTCTACATGCTGAAGGATAAGGATAGCAAAGCAAGAAGGCTTCCCACACCACCAAACCCTCCAGGAAAAAGTGAGAAAAACCACCAAGTAGCATGGAAAAACTGACATGGAAATTTCATAGGAAATATTGGAAAGGAAAAGTCACATTCTATAATACTTTGTCTATAGCTACCCATTTGAGTAACCTGAAAGAGAAAGTAATCAAATAAACTGATAGTTACGGCATGACATTATAAACCGATATATTGAGTTAATGGGAAGTCTGTGGACATAACGTGGAAACTACACACTGCACAGTGTGGATGTTTAGCGGTGGTGCGGCAGCCTTGCCTGGTGCTTTTAAGGTAGGCAATAGTCAATCAGGCCCTAGCTCCGTTCACTCCACTGAGACAAGGAACTCTTCATGTAGGACAAGTACACAAGTTTCCTCCTAAAGCAGTGACCCCTGGTACATTACAAAAATCCCGATGGTGGTCACTTGACTAACAGGGACCCTCAGCGATCCACAGTCCATCACAGGTCGAAGGTAAGAATAGTGACCATTAACTCAGGGTTATCTGTGCAGATCCTAACCTGTGCTTATATTGCTTTCTTTGCATTAGGGAGATTGAAAAATATATAAGATGGGTGTCTTAGACAAAAGGGGACTGCACAGTGCACAGTGTGGATGTGCAATGCACAGAGTGGATGTTTAGGGGTGGTGCAGCAGCCTTGCTTGGCGCTTTTTAGGTAGGCAGCAGTCAATCAGGCCCTAGCTCTATTCACTCCACTGAGACAAGGAACTCTCCCATGTGGGACAAGTACACAAGTTTCATCCTGAAGCAGTGACCCCTGGTACATTAAAAAAAATCCCGATGGTGGTCACTTGACTAACAGGGACCCTCAGTGATCCACAGCCCATCACAGGTCGAAAGTAAGAGTAGTGACCTTTAACTAAGGGGTATCTATGCAAATCCTAATCTATACTGTATTTTACCTCCTTTGCATTGAGTAAATCGAAAAATATATAATGACGTGATGTGACGCTATGTTAAGTTTACGGGGTGACCTGTAGACACGAGGGGACTGCACAGTGTAGATGTTTTGGGGTGGTGTGGCAGCTTTGCCTGGCGCTTTTAGCAAGGCAACAGTCAATCAGGCCCTAGCTCTGTTCACTCCACTGAGACAAGGAACTCTCCCATGCAGGACAAGTACACAAGTTTCATCCTGAAGCAGTGACCCCTGGTACATTAAAAAAATTGCGATGGTTTCACTTGACTAACAGGGACCCTCAGTGATCCACAGCCCATCACAGGTCGAAAGTAAGAGTAGTGACCATTAACTCAGGGCTATCTGTGCAGATCCTAATCTGTGCTTATATTACTATATTTGCATTGAAAAAATTGAAAAATGTATAATGACGTGATGCGACACTATGTACGGGTATGCTGTTTACGGGGTGTCTTTTAGACAAAAGGGGAATGAACTTACACGTAGCTATAAAAGCAAGTTATTCGGACAGAAAAAGAATCAGCTGAGGGTTCTCGTGCAAATACTTGTCTATTTTGTTTTTGAATGTCTCAACTGAGATACTGTTCACGGTATCTGAGGGTAAATCTGTTCCAGATATTTACAACTCTGTTAAAGAAGAAGTATTTTGCTACATGGGATTGGAAAGGCTTTCCCATAATTTTGCAGCCATTACTTCTGGTTTGACTCGACCGGTCTATATCAAAATATTTATTCATGTCTAAGTTGTCATATCCCTTCATGATTTTGCAACTTCAGTAAGGTCCCCTCTTAACCTGCGCTTTGTTAGGCTAAATAATTTAAGTTCTTCAAGGCGTTCCTCATATGGTTTGTTTCTAAGTCGTGGTATCATTTTTGTGATTCTTTCCTGAATTCTCTATAATTTTCCAATGTCCTTTCTGTAGTAGGGAGATCAGAACTGCACACAATACTCAAGATGGGGGCGCACTAGTGAGTTGTACAAGGCAAGTATGACTTTTTCCTATTTAAACTTGAAAGTTCTTCCAATAACACCCACCAGCTTGTTTGCAATTTTAACCGCCTCAGTGCACTGCTTACTTGGTGTTAGGTCATTTGATATTATCACACCATGATCCTTGTCATTGTCAGTACTTGGTAACTGGATATTGTTCATTTTGTAATTCGCATGGATGTTGTTACTTCCAATATGAAGTACTTTACATTTTTCTGTGTTGAATTTCATTTGCCATTTTGCTGCCCAGCTTGTTAAAGTATTAAGGTCATTTTGTAACTGGTGCCACTGTAATTTTGAAGTTACGTTACTGGTTATTTTAGTATCATCTGCAAATTTGGATACTTTACAATTTAGACCTTCATCAATATCATTTACAAAGATAATAAAAAGTATCAGTCCAAGTACTGAGCCTTGGGGAACGCCGCTGATCACATTACGCCATTTGGATTCCTTTCCGTTTACCACAACTCGCTGTTTTCGGTCTGAAAGCCAGTCTTGTAACAATTTATGTGTATTCCCTTTTATTCCATGTGCTTCTATTTTGTTCATGAGACGCTTATGAGGGACAGTGTCAAATGCTTTCTGAACGTCGAGGTAAATTATATCTACTGCTCTTGAGTCATTGTATGATATGTAAACATCATGGAAGAAGTCCAGTAAGTTAGTTAAGCATGAACACGACGTCTGAATCCATGCTGCGAGTCTTTGATTATACTATTTTCTTCTAGATAATTAACTTTTTTATATCTTATGATTTTTTTCCTTTAACTTGCACACTACTGATGTTAAGCTGATTGGTCTGTAATTTCCTGGGTGTGACTTATTTCCTTTTTTGAAAACTGGTATTACATTGCTAGTTTCCATACGCATGGAACTTTCCCAGTACTTAACGATTTATTGAATAAGACAGCGAGTGACAGTAGTAACTCATTTTTTGCTTCTTTGAGAATTCTCGGTGATATTTTATCAGGGCCAGGGATTTTGTTTATGTTCGTACTATTTATGGCTGAAAGAATATCGTTATTATGGATAGCATAGTTACTAAGGACTGTGCTATTTGCTTGGTTTGTGGGTAACAGTATGTTTCTGGTGGTGTTTTCAACTGTAAAAACAGACACAAAGTAATCGTTAAGAATGTTTGCCATTTCAACCTCATTTTCTGTGTGTTTGCCATTGTTCGTTTCTAGAGGATCTATTGATGTAGCCGTAACCTCTTTCTTTCTAATGTAACTGTAAAATTCTTTAGGATTTGATCTGCATGTATTAGCAATGTGCATTTCCAGTGCTCTTTTGCTTTGTTTAATAAGTCTTTTCGATATGCGGCTTAGATTTTCGTACTGTAATTTGTCATCATTATTTTGTGTAGTTTTATATTTATGGTATGCCTGTTTTTTGGCTATTAAGTTACTTTTAATTTCACTGGACCACCACTTTGGTTTACTATTACCAGCTGGACGCCTGTTGCGTAGTGGCACACATGACTTTACCTCTTCATTAATTTTTTTGGTGAATATTTCCCATGCTTGGTTTATGTCATCGGTTTCAGACATTTCATTCCAGTCTGTATTTGCAAATAGCGCTCTGAGCCTGGTGAAATCAGCTCTACAATAATCTGGGACCCTTTCTTTGCTCACTGTTTCTTTAACTTTTTCAGTAGTAATATTAGATTGAATGATTCGATGATCACTGGAACAAAACTCAGGTCCGATTTCAACGTTGTTGACTAGGTCATCACTTGTTGTCAAGATGATATCTAGGATATTGTTTCCTCTCATTGGGTATTCTACATGTTGGGAAAGGGTGCTTTCTTGAAGATTCGTATAAAGCTCTTGTCCTGAGTGTGCCGTCAGTGGTTCACCCCACTTTGTTACCGGTAGATTAAAGTCTCCAAAAATTATGCTACCCTTTTGACAACAAATTTCTGGAATTTGATCGTAGAGTTTTTCATCTGTCTCAGTTGACTGTGCTGGAGGACGATAGACGAGACATACATTTATTTTGTGTGAATTAATACTTAGCTGAACATAACTAGCATCTATGTTGGTAATACTGGGTTTGGATAGCACAAGGGGGTGAAGACTAGTTTTCACATATAGTAAAACACCGCCACCAGCTCGATGTGGTCACTCACAGCTGAAAATATTGTACCCTCTTAATGAGTATTCCGCTGGAAAGTCACGGTCAGATGTGTTAATCCAGGACTCTGTGATGCCAAGAGTGTCATAATTTTCTAGGTAAAAAAAAAGTTTCTAAATCCTCAAACTTGTTACGTAGACTACGTGCATTAACATAGCAGACTCTAATTCCATCCCAAACAGTTGATGAACTGACTTTGCGGTATTTATGTTGAGGTTACTGCTCCTGGACCTGCCGTATTTTCTTATTTGAAGAGGACGACTTTATCGTGTAAATGTCTACCTAACCGTGCTGCTCCTACCGAGTTCAAATGGAGACCATCTTTCTGGAACAAAGTATGTTGCTCATAAAACTGGTCCCACAGATTGACAAAGTCGACTCCCTCTTGTATGCAGAGAGATTTGAGTCAGTTATTTGTGCTGAGGGCCTTATCATAAAAACTATTCTCTGCCTTGATCCTTGGAAGTATACCAGATATTATCACATTAGTGGACTTAGTTTTGAATCGTTTGATCATTTCATGATACTTTGCTAGCAGTTCCTCCGATCTATTGCACTTCAGATCATTCATACCAACGTGGATGACGTATAGAGTTTTGTCATTTGCGTCTTTTGTGATCTCATCGCAGGCTTCTATAATATTACATAGTCCACCTCCTGGAAAACAGTACCTCTTTCTGCTGCTGGGGGTGCGTCCACAAAATTCCTCCAGCTGACCGCGTACAATAGAGTCCCCAGTAAGCCTTGTTTCTTCTGTCTCATCAACCGCTTCGGCAAGGATCTGGTAGCGATTGTATGTAGTTATGGGAAGGTGCTTCCTTTGTCCTTTTCCGGGTTTTGCACCGTTTCTTACCATAGTAAAGGGGACTTCGCTTGGCGAGGAAAGTACTGAATCTGTGGGTGAGGAAGATACTGGTACACAATCATTTGTAACTACCTGATGGGCAGGGGCTTGTACGAGCTCAGTTTGTAAGCGTCTTCCTTCTTCAGTGTTGTCACTGACTCCTACGTTTGCCGCTACGAACTCTTTCAGTGTCTCAGACTCTGCCTTGAGTTCCCTGTAATTTCTCTGCGATTCGGCTAAACTATTTTCTAAATCTCTTCTCATGATGCATAGTTTGCAAACAGGTGTCGAAAAGTAATCCTAAAAATACTGAGGCACAAAACGACCGGCACACTCCTGGCAGACCTTCAGATTAGATGGCATTTTGCAGCAATATATCCAAAAGAAGGGAAAGACGAGAGGAGGGAGTAGTTGCAAGGAGAGTGGAAAGGTTACAAGAGGATGACAAAGAGGCAGAGTATAAGAGAGAAGTGGAGGAACGATTGGGCAAATATGAATTGGAGCAGATGGGGAACGTGGAAGGTGTATGAAGGATACTTACAGAAGAAATATGTGCAGCATGTGATGTGGTGTGTGGGAGGAAGAGAAGACGGAGGGGGGTGCAAGGAACAGCGTGGTGGACTGAAGAGATGAGACAGGCTGTGGCACAAAAGAAGAAAGCATACAATGAATGGATGAGAAATAGGGGCGTGGAAGAAGTTGAGAGGTGGAAGAGAGTGATATATGTAAAAAGAAAGAGAGAGGTGAAAAGATTAGTAAGAGAGAGTAAGAAGAGAGTGGATGAGGAATTTGGAAGGAATTTGAGTGTAAAGTGGAAGGACTGTAAG
The DNA here is from genome assembly GCF_032717465.1 of Coenobita brevimanus. Taxonomy (NCBI): domain Eukaryota; kingdom Metazoa; phylum Arthropoda; class Malacostraca; order Decapoda; family Coenobitidae; genus Coenobita; species Coenobita brevimanus. The sequence continues at coordinate 8,642,837 of NC_137032.1, forward strand.
AAAATGTTCTGGAAAGAGGTGAAAAGAGTAAGACAGGGTGGAAGTGAGGTTAGCAGGGGAGTGAAAGATAAAAATGGTAGATTACTAGTGGAGAAGGGAGAAAAAGTGAGCAGATGGAGAGAACACTTAAGGAATTGTTGAACATACAGGATGGAAGTAATGTGAGTATAAGTGGCTGGGGAATGACTGGGAGAAGGAGGGGGGTGAGAAGACAGGAAGAAATCAGTAGGATAGAAGTTGTGGAAGCAATGAAGAAAGTTAAACTGGGGAATGCCCCAGGAATTGATGGAGTGTGTGGTGAAATGCTGAAGCATGGGGGAGAGATAGTAGTAGAATGGATGTGGAAGATGTGTAGATTGGCCTGGGAGGAAGGTAGAGTTCCGTAGGATTGGAAGTCAGGTATAATTATTCCTTTGTACAAAGGAAAAGGGGAAAAAGAAGTGTGTGGTAATCATGGGGGCATTTGTCTTCTTAGTATATTAGGAAAAGTGTATGGTAGGATACTTATTGACAGAGTTAGAGAAAGAACAGAGAAATTAGTTGGAGAAGAACAGGGAGGCTTTAGGAAGGGAAGAGGTTGTGTAGATCAGATATTCATTCTTAGATCTTTAGTGGAAAAGTTTCTAGAGAAGGGAAAGAAGTTGTATGCGGCTTTCATGGATTTCGAGAAAGCATATGACAGGGTGGATGGACAAGGATTGTGGAAAGTATTAAGAATATATGGAGTAGATGGGAAGTTGTTGAATGCTGTGAAGAGTATGTATGATGGTGCTAAGGCTGCAGTGCGTGTGGATGGTGAACTAAGTGAATTTTTCTCTTTGAAGGTTCGGTTGAAACAGGGATGTGTCATGTCTCTATGGTTGTTCAATCTGTACATGGATGGGGTAATAAAAGAGGTACAAGGTAGGGAAGTGGATGTTGGAGTGGCCCTGGTGAGAGAGGATAGTGTTTGGAAACTACCTGTACTGTTGTTTGCAGATGATGCTGTGTTGTTGAGTGAAGACGAAGGGGAGCTGCAAGGCTTGGTGGATGAGTTTGGGAGAGTGTGTAAGAAACGGAATCTAAAGGTGAATGTAGGGAAGAGTAAAGTGATGGTCTTTGAGAGAGGTGAAGTCAGTGAATGTACAGCGAAGTTGGATGGTGAGGAACTGGAAAATGTGAGTACGTTTAAGTACTTGGGTAGTGTGATGCGTAAGGATGGATGTTTGGAGGGTGAAGTGCTTGAAAGGGTACAGCAGGGAAGAAAGGTTGCTGGTTCTTTGAAAGCAATGATAAGAAACAGGGAAGTGAGCATGGAAGTGAAAAACTTACTACATGACAGTATTGTGATACCAATTCTAACGTATGGAAGTGAAGCTTGGACGTTGTTGGAAGGACGCAAGTCAAGAGTGAGAGCAGTGGAAATGAGGTATTCAAGAGGAGCCTCTGGAGTCACATGGAGAGACAGGCTGACGAATGAGGATATAAAGGAGCGTTGTGATGTGGATGTGGATGTGATAGGAAGCGTTATGAGGAACACACTGAGGTGGTTTGGCCATGTGGAGAGGATGGAGGGTGAGGGACTGACGAAGAGAGTGTATGTGAGTGAGGTGGAGGGGGGAAGAGGGAGGGGGAGGCCGAGGATGAGATGGAGGGATG